>NC_081434.1:22447617-22672253 GCF_949786415.1 Peromyscus eremicus | reverse complement strand
ATAGTGACTTCTGTTTAAAAATCTGCCGTGGACTTTTCAAATTTCATTTACAAATGGATCTCTTCAGAAAGCCTCTCATATTCTTTGATGGCCCTTGAATTTATCTGTAAAGCATCAAAGCATTTAGTTTTAATAATTCCCAATACTCTTAGGTTTATTTTTAGTAATCATTTTAAGAATTCATTTAAAATGAAATGTTACTAATTTGGATGGGAAATTTCTTCCTTTCCATAATCTTCCAAAGTAAGTTACAATGAACACTGTTGTTAGTATTCAATTCATTCAAAAGCAGCCTCAGGCTAAAACTTTTATCTTTGAATTGTAAAGTTCTAATAATAACCTACATACTTTCGAGTTAATAAAAGCTAAACATGGAATATGCTACTCACTGTAGTAAAATCAAATGCTGTATTTGGGATCAATGGGATTTAGATCCCTGAATCATATTTTTACGTTCATGAACACTGAACTGAAAGACTTAAAGTCTATTCCTTATATTAACAAATTTCTATGGAAAACACATTTCTATGACTTTGTCTCCCTGTTTTGGAAAACTATATTCTTTAGGTACTTGGCCCAGCAAGGTTTAGACATTGAGGGAATTAAAAAAAAGTGAAAGAACAAAAAGAAGTCCACATGCAGATAGATGTTGGATATTCAAATCATACTTTCAGGATAATGAAATCCTCAGAGTGACGAGGGAATTGCTGGAACATTCTAAACTATTCTTGCATCCTTGCAGGATGGAAACTAGTTCTTTGATATTAAGAGTCCATCTCCTGAGTACACACTGTAAAAATCAGACAGATTGAGATAAGTGCAGTAGCACCCGTCACAGCGTCCAGCTCACAGAGGGGAAACGTTCTGCTGGAGGTCAGTGTCTGTCACGTGATCTTTGAAAGGCTGTAGAGAGCTGACTCCCTGTCTCCTAGATTTGGTTCCAATGACCTTTTCATCTGCCATTCACAAGAGCACTTTGCAGGGAAGTTAGGATCTTACCATTAGGGCACACACTAAGTGAGCACGTTGTCATGCCATGAGGTTTCTGTGACTCCTCAACTTCATGTCGCTACTTCGCTTACTTAACTGAACACAGTTCCATAAGAATGAGTTTTCATTTTTATAATTTAAAAAAAAAAGCCAAGGAGATTTGATTGATTCATCTTGTTTCATCACCTTTAAAGTCAGAGCTAATCTAGTAAGACGACCAATTTTCTTTGCCAAACACTTACAACCAATGTATTCAAACCCAAACAAAGGACAAGTAATCCTGTTAATAAAAGTCAGTGCTGCGGTAGACATCTACAAAACGAAGCATATTTAAGAAAAGGAATCTCAAATCTGTTTTTTCTGCAAGATATACAGCATTTGCTATTAGTGAGAGCCAAAATTATCCAAAAATGTCTTGTAAGAGTTTTTAGTTCCCTATTCAAAATTCTGGCCCTGAAAAAAAAATATATATACATACAACTTGAACTTCAAAATATTAAAATTTATTCTTCAGGCTAGTTGTGGTGGTGAGCCAGTCATCCCAGCACTCAGGAGGCTGAGGCAAGAGGATCAGGAGTTCAAAGTCATCCTCAGCAACATAGCAAGTTTGAGGCCAGTTCTATCTCAAAAATAAACTGACAATAAAATCCTCTAGCGTAGTCTAACCTGCTCTCAGCAAACAGCTTCTTGGACTTTTTAATTGTAGTACCAGTCAATCATGTGAATGCAGACAAGACTTCGTTGGAGGCCTGCCTTGTTTTTTTTAAGAATTCGTTCAACATTATATAGGGCAAACGGTCCTAATTCACCTCTAATTTTGAGTTCTGTCTTCCTGAGGTAAACAGAATAGAATGGAGCATGGATCTTTCTATGCTTTTAAATCTCTTCCTCTACCTCTTGCCAGAGAGCCAGGTAGGGTGACCACATATCTTTACTCCAGCCCCCAACTCCAGCAGGCACTCCTTACTAACACACAAGCTACTCCATCAGGGAAGCGATTAGGCTAACTGCAGCTCTTCACCTCTCCCTTGTGTTCCCCTAGACCAGCAGTTCCCAACCTGTGGTCAAGACCCCGTTGGGGGTCGCATATCAGACACCCTGCATATCAGATATTTACATGAAGATTTATAAGAGTAGCAACATTACAACTATGAAGTAGCAGTGAAATAATTTCACGGGTCAGGGGTCACCACAGGATGAAGAACTGTTGTAAAAGGTCACAGCATTAGGAAGGCTGAGAACCACTGCTTTAGACCCAATGCCCCAGTCTCATCCTCTACGACAGAACATTTGCTGCAACCTTCCCTTCTCACCCTCCCTGCCCCCATCTCCCATGGAGCCCACAGATCTTCCACTCATAACCTCCGTCCTCCCACTCATGGCTTTTCTTCCAGCCCCCAACCCCAGCAGGCAGTCTCTGCTAACCCTAAGGCCACCCCTACCAGGGAAGCAGGTAGACCAAGGCAGACTCACACCTCTGCTTCTGTTCCTCCAGATACAGCCCCCCAAGTCTCATCCCCAGAACACCTGCTGCACTCTCCATTTCCTCTCTGACCAACAGATCAGGAAGAGAGTCCCCTCAAACCTTCCTTTCCCCAACTCACCCCATCATCCAAGACTCCATTCCCAGCAGGCATGCCCCTGGGAGCTCACCAGCTGTGCAAGCCAGGGAAACAGGTCTGCTAACTAAAGATTTTCACTACTCCCTCCTCTCCTTCAAATCCAGGCCAGGCTCATGCCTAGCTCTGCAATAAAATACTAGGTACAGCCTCCCTTCATCCCCGCTACCACCCCCAACTCCCCATCTCCTGGAGATCCCATGGACCATCTCTTCCAACCTCTCTCCCGCCACTCATCACTAGATCCCAGTCCTCAGCTCCAGCAGGCACTCCCTGCCAACCCCAAGGCTGCTCCTGTCCTCTCTTCTGTTCCTCCAGATCCAGTCCCCAGTCTCATCTCCAGCTCTATAGCAGACCTTCTGGGGGTGCCCTCTTTCCTCTCTACCCCCATTCCAAAAAGACTAAACAAGCAGATCCTGGTGGAATACTCTGTGTTCCTCCTTCCTGTGAACTACTTTCAGGCCCCTAGCCCATCCCCATTCCTAAGTGTCAGCTTCCAATACCCAGAAACACATTTCACCTGAAAACCCAAGTGGTCACACCTATCAGGTCCATAGAAAACTTTTTACTAGGCAGCCCACACTCTCCTAAAATCCAGAGAGGAAAGAGAAACCAAGGAACGAAACACCCATCCAACAAAGACAAACCCAGATATCAGCACTTAAAACTATAACGTTCCCAGTCCAGATGCCAAGACACCAGTGTAAAGATACAATCAATACCAGCCAGGACATTATGTCTCCAATAGAGCCCAGCAACCCTACCATAGCAGGCCCTGAGTATTCCCAACATAGCTGAACACAAGAAAAAGACCTTAAAACAGCCTTTATGAATATGGTAGAAGTCCTTAAACAGGAAATGAATAAATCACTTAAAGAAATCCAGGAAAACACACACACACACACACACACACACACACACACACACACACACACAAAACCCCCCCCCAAAAAAAAACAAAAAAAAACCCAAAAACAAACAAACAAAAAAAGTATAAGGAAGTGAATACAATTGTTCAAGATCTGAAAATGTAAAGAGAAGCAATAAAGGAAAACAAAACTGAGAGAATTCTGGGAATACAAACATTAGGAATGCAAACAATAACTACAGAGGCAAGCTTCACCAACAGAATACAAGAGATGGAAGAGAGAATCTCAGGTCTGAAGATACGATAGAAAAAATGGATACATTGGTCAAAGAAAATGTTATATCTAAAAAATACTCCTGACACAAAATGCCTACGAAATCTGGGACATCATGAAAAGATCAAACTTAAAAATAATAAGAATAGAGGAAGAAGAATCCCAGCTCAAAGGCAAGGAAAGTATTTTCAATAAAATTATAGAAGAAAATTTCCCCAACTTAAAAAAAGAGATGCCTATAAAGGTACAAGAAGAAAACAGAACACTAAATAGATTGGACAAGAAAAGAAAGTCCACTCAGCACATAATAATCATAACACTAAATACATACAATAAAGAAAGTATACTAAAAGCTGCAAGGGAGAATGACGAAGTAGCATATAAAGACAAACCTATTAGAATTATCCCTGACTTCTCAATGGAGAATGTAAAACCCAGAAGGGCCAGGAGAGATGTGCTGCAGACTCTAACAGACCACAGATGCCAGCCCAGACTTACTAAAACCATCAAAATTTTCAACCAACATACATGGAGAAAGTATGACATTCTATGATAAAGCCAAATTTAAGCAATATTCAAACTTAAGGAACACAATGAAGGCTGTTCTAAGAGGCAAGTTCATAGTACTAAGTGACTAGAGAGAGAGAGAGAGAGAGAGAGAGAGAGAGAGAGAGAGAGAGAGAGAGAGAGAGAGAGAGAGAGAGAGATCTTAGTAGCAACTTAACAGCACACTGAAAGCTCTAGAACAGTAAGAAATCACATGGAAAAGGAGTGGACAGCAAGAAATAATCAAATCTTTCTAAGTGTAACAGCATTACTAGTGGAGTGGCGGTGCCGCACGCCTTTAATCCCAGCACTCAGGAGGCAGAGCCAGGTGGATTTCTGTGAGTTCGAGGCCAGCCTGTTCTACAGAGCAAGATCCAGGACAGGCACCAAAACTACAGGGAAAAACCCTGTCTTGAAAAACAAAACAAAACAAACAAATAAACAAGTCTAAAGCTTTTTCTGGAGAGGGCAGCATGAGCACTTTTAGTTCAGTAAAATGGACTGGGTACAGAGAATCCCATGCTAGCCAAATGAAAAGCAATGTGGTAAAATTAAGGCTTGAATTTGCAGCCTTCTCTGCTTTTTTAAAAGTTAGCATGTTCAACCCTAATTGCCTCATTACAAGTTAAAGGCGTTTCCTCCCATGAGATTTAAATCCATTGTACTTTATTCTGTGCTGAAATCTGTTAATACTCTTATGCTGGATTGGACCACTGGAAAATTCTAGTAAAAATACTAAAAACTTTGACAAAGTTCTTCCACTGACAGAACATCTGCACATTTAATGAGGGGACCCACTGAGATAAATGCATCAATTAATACATTCCTGTACATGCAGACAGTAGCTTCACCGGCCAAGTCCAACCAAACTGTGGGGGCTTGAGGACTTTTGTCATTGGCTAGCTAGAGGAGTAGTAGTTCATATAGCATATTATTTATTAAAAGTCCTCATAAAAACAAGCTATGCTATGGAGCACATTTTAAAACAACCCAGGGAGAGTACTTAGCCGTCAGAATAAGGTAAACTGAAATATTTTAGAGTATTGTTCATGGTAAAGTATTACCTGCTTATAAAGCATGTTTTCCACTTGACAATGCAAGGTTATTATCTAATGACTGGGCCATTGTCTTTACTCTCTTGTGTACTTATTGCATGTGTTTCAATGATTAGATTACTAACTCTTGAAGATTAGGAAATATCACAGATTTCAGATCTTTTTCACAATCTTTAGTGTCAAGCTTAGTCTTTCCCATTAAATAAGTTTTGTTCTTGGGCAATTTCATAGACGTTTATAATGAATTCCGGTCTTCCCCAACCTCTTTTATTTCCTCTCAGTCTTGACAGCCCCCCTTTCCTTCCTAATTTCTTTCTCTAATAGTGATTTCACTAAAAGTAATTTCTTTTACTAATACTCCTCACTTTAGTTTTGTTTCAGATCCCATAAAGGGGTAGGGCCATTTGTGTGACCCTGGGTTCAGAACTACCATCAGAGCTTGGTGGACTCCTGAGAAGGTCCAAAACTGGATTCTATTTCTCTACCTCTCTCTAGTTGACGACAGACGGGATTAAGTGGCAGGGTCTTGTGAGTCCCTTCTCCATCTACAGCTGAGTATTAGGAGAGGCCAACCTGTATGGGTCCAGCGTCAGTAGGAACAGCATGGATGGCATCATCATTGGCATGACCATGTTGTACTAAGAACTTAGCATTCTTCAGTCCTTCTCCTTATCTTCTGGATCTTATATTCTTTTTTCTCCCCTTTCAGCCACGTTCATTGATCCTTCAGGGGTGGTATAAATGTCTTGTTTGGGCTGGGCACTTAATTATCTTTTATTCTTGGCATCCTTTGTGGCTATGGGTCTCTGCATTCACCTCTATCCACTGCAAGAAGCTTCTCTGATTAAGGCTAAGAATTGTTTTTGTCTGTGTGAATAAACAGAAATTTAGAAGGTAATTTGATGCTATGCCAATTCAGCTAAGCAGCAATATTAGATTCCTCCCTAGCCAATAGACAAACTATGGTTAAAAATTATGCAACATTTACACAGTACTTTTATTGACGAGTGGAGATTCAGTAAAGGATTGCAGCTTCAATTAAATGGCTATGTGCTAATTAATGGTTTGCTTTTCTTGAAGTAGTCTGTTCTTAAGAAACACTTCCAAAAATTATACAATGTTTAAATTTCATATGTAAAAATTATTCCTAATATTTTTTTTCTGATTCATGTAGGATCTACAACAACACTTTATTTTTCATTCCTGATACTCTATTTGAGTTTCATTTTAACATTAGTTTTGCCAAAGTTGTATCAATTTTCTTAGTTGCTTAATAACTAATATTTGGATGTGTTAACAATTTATGGGGATATTGTTTATTAATTACTAGTCTTCTCATTTGCAGAGTATTTCTTTTTCTTCATTAAGAAATTTTCTACTCACTCTACATACCACCCACAAATTCCCCCTCCTCCTTCCACCCACTCCCCAGCCCTCCCTCCCAAGCCACCCCACATCCCCACATCCCCCAAATCAAGGTCTCCCATGGGGAGTCAGCAGAGCCAGGCATACTGAGCCTAGGCAGGTCCAAGCCCCTCCCCACTGTACCAAGGCTGTGCAAGGTGTCACACCTCAGGCACTGGGCTCCCAAAAGCCTGCCCATGCACCAGGGACAGATCCCAATCCCCTTGCATGGGTGCCCCCCAAACAGAGCCAAACAACCGTCTTCCATATCCAAAGGGCCTAGTCCAGTCCCATGGGGGCTCCACAGCCACTACTCTACAGTTCATGGGCTTCCACTAGTGTGGCCGGTCATCTCTTGCAGAGTATTTCTTTTTTTATACTACAAAACAGAATACTAGGTCTCAAAGACAAAGTAGAGGAATTAGATAACACAAGCAAAGAACATGAAAAAAAATCCATAGTTTCCTATGATACGCAGGAACGTTGGAACACCATAAGCAGAGCAAATCTGTGAATTATAGGCATAGGTAAGGGAGAAGAATCCCAGATCAATGGTACAAGAGCAGATCTTCACCCAAGATCATATAGGAAAGCTTCCTTCAGCTAAGAAAAGAACATATGAACATACAGAGCATCACAAATAGACAAGACCAGAAGAGAAACTCCCCACGGCATACCATAGTTAAAACACTAAATATGAAGAACAGCAACAACCAAGAGCATCAGACTGTGCTTCAGAATTGATGTTGTTTATTGATTACTAATGATTATTAATGGAAGCTGCATGAGTCTGTTTGTCTTCCACACTTTAAACGTTTAGCCTGTCCATGTCGTTACTTTTGTTGTCGGGCAGACGTTTATTTGCAAAATTGTTTATAAGATGAATGTAAGCCCAGAATGGTATATTTGAGATTTATCTCTACCAGTTCTCATCTATATACAGGCATAATGACAGGCCTACTTTATGAACCTTCAAGAGGATCAGAGTTAATATATATAATGTTCTGGCAATGTCTAAACAAAGGTCATTTGCTGGTACTGTGATAGCACCGAACACTACTTTCTATAACACATTTAGGAAGTGATCAAAGCAGAAGATACATTTTTCTGGCAAACTGTCACTGTGAGCAGGCTGTGCTTTAGGCCTTGGGCTTGTTTCTGGTGAAAGTTTCCTAGTAACTTTTGGGTGATATAACCCAATATGACAGCATGGTAGACTGCTGGCAGAGTTTCTTTTTAGTGTCATACTTGGACATATCCGAGGCATCTCACCCATAACCTATTCCAATCTTCCATAACACCAAAGACAGGATCAGCAGTAGGGAACTTTTAGACTAGACATCGTGTGTTTCCCCTGACAGCACATCTCTTGGCCATATATATTTGTAAAATAATTTGGAGCAACAATATTCTCATGATTTTATAGCAATGAGCTAAATTTGGGAAGAATTTATAAAATTTATTTTCTTATATTCCGAAGAGAAGCTCAAAGGAATAGAGAATAACAAAAATTTGAGAAAAAGAAAATCCTAAGAATAAGCAACTTAAACTCACAGCCATTTAGGAAGATATGAAACTTTATGCCTCCTGAAAGAGATGCTGGGTTAACATGCAAGCTTAAAAGGGTATTAGTACATCACCACCACCAGCACCACACTATCACACTACCACACCATCACACCACCAGCACCAGCACCACCACCAGCAGCAGCAGCAGCAGCAGCAGCAGCACCAGCACCATAAGTACCACCACCAGCAACAGCACCATCAGTACCAGCACTACCACCACCAGCACCACCAGCACACCACCACCACCAGCACCACCACCACCAGTACCACACCACCACCACCAGCACGACCACCTGTACCTGTGCTCGGGCTAGAACTACATATCAAAGAACAATCTATCCATACATACAATATGAAAAT
Organism: Peromyscus eremicus; assembly: GCF_949786415.1. Classification (NCBI taxonomy): domain Eukaryota; kingdom Metazoa; phylum Chordata; class Mammalia; order Rodentia; family Cricetidae; genus Peromyscus; species Peromyscus eremicus. The sequence goes on along the minus strand of NC_081434.1, from coordinate 22,663,568 downwards.
AACTTTTTTGTGCTAAGTCTCTATGCCTATAAGATAAATACTAAGACAGAAAATACAGAACATAAAGGACAGAAATTAACACAAAATGAATATTAACCTGGGGGATATAGCTCAATGGTACAGCACCTGGTATAGTACACTTAAAGGTCCTGAGTTTAATTCCCTAGACCTCCCCCCCAAAATGATTATTAATTAAAGACAATGAATTATCTCAGCAAGCAAAAATGCTATTAAAAAACTTTGCTTTTCATCTGATAATATTTCACCTTTAAAGGTAGATAATTTGATTTGCAAGTTGTTTGACTAGAATTTAGAACCCACTTTCCCCCCATTAAATCAGTGCTATAAACATGAGTAAGTTCCCGTGTCTGTCCCTCTAGGACACTTAACTAATACGCGGATTAAATACCATGCAGTCAGGGCCAGGAAATAAGTGCTTTCCATTTGGAACTGCACCACCTGCATCGGAGGGATAGAGCTCTTGGGTCTAAGAAACGCGACCACCTGTGTCCCCATGATTTATTTGTTTGTTACAGGAAAACTGTGCCTGGGAAAGATAAGGCTGTAAAGCAATACATAACCTCAGTGCTTGTTTCAGGAAATTCCTATACCTTAACTTATCTCAGAAAAGCAATCTTCTTACCTCGGTGAAGAGCTCACTTATCAAGCAAGCTTACTTATCAAGGCTCTCTTCAAGACCCTTACAGTGCTCTATCTATTTATCTTGGACAATGATGTCCAGACCTTTGCAAAGCCTGGTCTCATCTTCACAGTGGAGCTCAGACATTCAGATAGGAAAAATATCCTCCTGATTTTGCCCCTCTGCAACACTAACAAGACTGTCAGGCTGGCCATTTCTGTTGCTGCAATGAGTTCTAATAAGCTTAATCTCATTTTTGGGATGGCTGTTTTGGAGTTCAGTAACACGTATTAGGACAATTCTCCTAACATCCTGTTTTATGTTGCTATAAATATACCTGAGACTGGGTTATTCATATCCAATACAAAGTCATTCTTCTACAGTTGAGGAAGCTGGACAGTCCACTGTGGTCTTGGATGCTGGTAAGGGTCTTTTCAGTGTGTTTGCCATGGTGAGGATCAGAAGTACAAATAGTGAACAGACCCGCATAAGCTCATTTATTACAGTGGCATGTTCGGGACCCAAATACTTTCCAAAGACTCCATTTGCTTACATGGGGTTGAAATTTCTCACATGATTTTTTTTTTTTTTGGATGGGACAAATCATACCAACATTATGAGGGAAAAAAATTAATGGATGAGAAACTTGAGGTACACTGAAGAGTAGAGCTACTTACCCAATTTAAATCACTTTGACTTCCATGGTTGAAATCATGTGACTCTAAACTATGGTATTTCTGGTTAAGCATTCCTAACCTGAAAAGCCTAAAACTGAAATGATCCAAAATTCAAAGTATTTTCTGTCATGCATAGAAATGTCATACATGTCATACATAGAAAATTCCATACCAAATAGGGGTGCTATGCACAAAATTATTAAAAATTGAGAAAAATTAATCCCAGGCTGTGTAAAAATGCACACAAATCACAAATGAATTTTAGGTTTATACCTGGGTCCTATCCATAAGATATTGCAGATGTATATACCAATAATCCAAAAATCTGAGAAAACATAACATGGAACATGTCAGGTCTCAAGTATCCAGAATTTAAGGCACTCAATTGGTAAAATTTTTGAGTCTCTTTCAAAGTCTTGTCTATTCACTGAAAAATAACCTAGAGAAGTCTATCACTGATATATGTAATCATTCACTAAATATTTGCAAGGTGAGTATGAAATGAGGCTACATGTTACAGATAAGCCTGGAGATGTTAAGGCTTTTGTTTTAGATCCCCAGAAGGTGATTATGAGAAGGGTGTTCATAGCAATGCACTATGCTCTTCAATGAACTGTAAACTAACTCTGAAAGGACAGTTTTTATGAGGTGGGCATCTACAACCACTGTAGTGTGGATTTGTGTATGTAAAGCTGCAATATCACGAATGTTCTCTCAATACGATAGGATCATGTACATTCTCTCATGTTACTGGATGTCCAAACTGACAGATACAAGTTCTGCTAATATCTTAAAATGTAGGTGAGTTACTGTAAACTTTAAATGCTAAGGAAATAGTTGCACTTTATGTTTTTATGCAAAGTGTTTTTCACATGAGGTCTTTGTGTCATAAGGAGAAATGAATGTTAAATGAATATTCAGTTGCCAAAGAAGGCTGTCAAATTTTTATAGAAGTAAAATTACAAAAGGAAAGAAAAAAGGCTAACTAGATTTTCTGTTCCTTCTGAAATAGCTACGTATTGCAAACACTATGAGGAAATAAAAGGACAGTGTGTTGAAGCAAAAACGCACTTTAGCACAACTAATGAAATAAGCTCTTTAATTAAAACCAGGAGTGTTCTCAGCCAATCAATTTGAATAAATTCGCTGTGTGCATATTTCCATCTTTCTTTATTAGTTATTTTTATTTTTGAGAATATAATTAAAGCATTTCTTCCCTTTCTGTTCCCCAAACTCTCTGATATACCCCTCCACTCTCCATCAAAATCATGGCTTCTTTTGTTGTTGTTAATTGTTATTGCATGCATATATGTATATACATATATTCCTAAATATAACCTATTCGGCCTCCATGTCACTTGTATGTATGTTTTCAGGGATGACCATATGATACAACCACCCCACTAAGAGGAAGGCTGAAGGAGGAAGTTAGTACTACTTCATTAGGCTCACAGCTATAAGGAGCTCATCAATCCTATTAGCACCAACATGGAGACAGCCACAGAAGGTGTGATGTATTAGTCATCACATGGCACTAACCATTATTAAGAAAGCAAAAGCAAGCAAACCAATAGACAAGGCCAGTGAGATGATGCTGAGGGTAGGGGCATGCACTATCCACTAATGACCTCAGTTTGATTCTTGGAATTCACATGGTGGAGGGGCAGAGTTGACTCCCACAAGCTGTCCTCTGACCTCCACACCCTGCAGTGGCACACCTGCACTAACCAACTCCCATCCCTTGAAGTAAATAAACCAGATGTAACAAAAACAAAAATCTCAAACCTGTCAACAATAACCCAAACTTAATCAAGTTTCTACTGAACTGATATAAAGGCATTCTAACAAATCAAAGACATGTGAATGAGAACACCTTCAAATATTGTAGAAAGATTCCTAGGTTTTAGAAATATATAACAAGTTAAATATGACAAATCCCAAGCTGTCACAATTCTTTAGCAGGGGAAGTTCTGGTGGAGGTATGTGTATGTGTACATTCATAAAGGTGAAGTAAGATTGACAAAATACTGATAATCATTGACTAGTACAGGGATTCCTCAAAAGTGACTTACTACTTACAGACATTTGAATTCTTTTTTTTTCATTTTTATTAAAATATTTTCTACTCACTCCACATACCACCCACAAATCCCCCCTCCTCCCTCCTCCCACCCCCAGTCCTCTCTCCCAAGCCACCCCACATCCCCACATCCCCCAAATCAAGGTCTCCCATGGGGAGTCAGCAGAGCCAGGCACACCGAGCCTAGGCAGGTCCAAGCCCCTTCCCACTGCACCAAGGCTGCACAAGGCGTCACACCACAGGCACTGGATTCCCGGAAGCCTGCTCATACACCAGGTACAGATCCCAATCCCCGTGCCTAGGTGCCCCCCAAACAGTTTGAGCCAAACAACCGTCTTCCGTATCCAGAGGGCCTAGTCTAGTCCCATGGGGGATCCATAGCCACCAGTCCACAGTTCATGGGCTTCCACTAGTGTGGACAGTCATCTCTGCATGTCTTCCCATCATAATCTCGACGTCCTCCACCTGCAGAATCCCTCCTCTCTCTCATCAATTGGATTCCCAGAGCTCAGCCTGGTGCCTGGCCATGGATCTGCCTCCATCAGTCACTGGACCAAGGCTCTATGATGACAGCTAGGTTATTCGCTAGACCGGTCACCAGAGTAGACCAGTCCAGGCACCCTCTGGACCACTGCCAGCAGACCAAGGTGGGGTCATTCTTATGGATTCCTGAGAGCCTCCCCAGCACCTTGCCTCTTCCTATTCCCATGATGTCCTCATCTATCATGGTATCTTCCTCCCTGCCCTCCCACTCTGTCCCTGTTCCAGTTTGATCCTCCCATTTCCATATGTTCTCATCCCCTACTCCTTGCCCTCTGCCACCCCCCTACACCCAGTCCACTCATGTAGATCTCATCCACTTCTCCTTCACAGGATCCTCCATGTGTCCCTCCTAGGGTCTTTCTCTATTATCTAGCCTCTCTGGAGCTGTAGGTTGCAGTCTGGCTATCCCTTCCTTCACATCTAGTATCTACTTATGAGTGAGTACATACTATGTTTGTCCTTCTGAGTCTGGGTTACCTCACTCAAGATGATATTTTCTAGTTCCATCCATTTGCCTGCAAATTTCATGATATATATATATATATATATATATATATATATATATATATATATTTACTGCTGAGTAGTACTCCCTTGTGTATATGTGCCACATTTTCTTTATCCATTCTTCAGTTGAGGGGCATCTAGGTTGTTTCCAGGTTCTTGCTATTACAAATAATGCTGCTGTGAACATAGTTGAGCATGTGTCCTTGTGGTAAGATTGAGTATTCCTTGGGTATATGCTCAAGAGTGGTATAGCTGGGTCTTGAGGAAGATTTATTCCCAATTTTCTGAGAAATCGCCATACTGATTTCCAGAGAGGCTGTACAAATTTGCATTCCCACCAACAGTGGAGGAGTGTTCCCCTTGCTCCACATCCTCTCCAACATAAGCTGTCATCAGTGTTTTTGATCTTAGCCCTTCTGACAGGTGTAAGGTGGTATCTCAGAGTTGTTTTGATTTGCATTTCCCTGATGACTAAGGATGTTGAGCAATTCCTTAAATGTCTTTCAGCCATTTGAGATTCTTCTGTTGAGAATTCTCTGTTAAGCTCTGTAGCCCATTTTTTTAAACTGGATTGTTCATTATTTTGAAGTCTAGCTTTTTGAGTTCTTTATATATTTTGGAGATCAGCCCTCTGTCAGATGTGGGGTTGGTGAAGATCTTTTCCCATTCTGTAGGCTGTTGTTTTGTCTTATTGACCAGCCTGCTCCCCATTCCCATCTCCTCCAGGGCAAAGCCTTCCCTGCAGACTGAGATCAACCTGGTAGACTCAGTCCAGGTAGGTCCAGTCCCCTCCTCCCAGGCCGAGCCAAGCGATCCTGCATAGGCCCCAGGTTTCAAACAGCCAGCTCATGCACTGAGCACAGGTCCAGTCTCACTGCCTGGATGCCTCCCAAACAGATCACGCTAATCAACTGTCTCACTTATCCAGAGGGCCTGATCCAGTTGGGGGCTCCTCAGCTATTGGTTCATAGCTCATGTGTTTCCATTCGTTTGGCTATTTGTCCCTGTGCTTTATCCAATCTTGGTCTCAACAATTCTCGCTCATACAAATCCTCCTCTTTCTCACCAATTGGACTCCTGAAGCTCCACCTGGGACCTGGCTGTGGCTCTCTGCATCCGGTTCCCTCAGTCATTGGATGAGGTTTCTAGCATGACAATTAGGGTGTTTGGCCATCCTATCACCAGAGTAGGTCAGTTCGGGCTGTCTCTTGACCATTGCATAGGATTCTTTTAGCTATCCTAGGTTTTTTGTTTTTCCATATAAAGTTAAGTATTGTTCTTTCCAAGTCTGTGAAGAATTGTGTTGGGATTTTTATGGTGATTTCATTGAATCTGTAGATTGCTTTTGGTAAGATTGCCATTTTTTTTTCCTTCAAGAGAGGGTTTCTCTGTGTAGCTTTGCGCCTTTCCTGAAACTCACTCTGTAGCCCAGGAAGATTGCCATTTTTACTATGTTAATTCTACCTATCCATGAGCATGGGAAATCTTTCCATTTTCTGATGTCTTTCTTCAGAGACTTAAAGTTCTTATCATACAGGTCTTTCACTTGCTTTTAGCTAGAGTTACCCCAAGCTATTTTATATTATTTGTGGCTATTGTAAAGGGTTAGACATTTGAATTCTTATCAAAAGGTAGTTTAAAGTAGCTCACTAGGAAAGTACTAGCTGTGTACAGTTCCTGATCATTTGTATCAGCTGGAAACTCCACACGAAACCCCGAAGAAATAAAATCCTTCTCATCTAGGGAAAAGCTCAGACATTTACAAAAGCAGTTACTTATCTTCTCTAGAGACTCTAAGAGGGCTCTCCAGCTGAGCATCGAGAAAGCCTTATCCCAGCTGTCCAGCTCTCTAGTGTGCACGAGAAACTTTGTGTTTTGCTAAAGAAAGAGGCTTGTTCTACACTTGGCAGGGAGGCCTCTCCCATTTGTCTGGCTTCACTCAGGGTGGCTTTTTATAGAGCACAATTTAATTCTCCTAAGCTCCACCCCATCACTTCTTTTTAGTAGGATAAATAGCCTCAAGAATCCGTGAAATGAATACTTACTCATAAGATGCACATTTCCTTAAGGAAATAGAATATCATCAAATGTACTTCATGTTAAAACAGTGTAAAATATGCTCTATATTAGGCATATTTTATAACTGACCTGCTTGTGAGTTTTTTTTTAAATGTATATCTCCCCATTATGGCAATGTGGAAACTATTCCAAAATGTTCTGAAAAATACATAGAATAACCAGCATTTAGCAACATCGACATTTGGACTTATCATTTCCTTTTAAGCAAATAAAGGTCAAAATGTGATGTGTGGTAAATGCTAAGGGTCCCAAGTATTAAACAAGAATTAAAGTCAGATTACAATCTGCTACTGACACACTCAGGAATGTTGGCCATAGTATTTTCGTAAGTTCTTATTTTATTAATGTGTGCTTTGAGAATGGAAAAACTGATTATGATCTTACATTGTTAGCCATTATTTTATTACTTAAAATATAGCAATTATTTAAAATATAAATGTTTAGAAAAGTAATCTTCGAGGTAAGTCCCCAAAAGAGCTGACTAGCCACCTGCTTCCGCTGCGGTCACCGCTGCTTCTTCAGGGCAATGAGAGCATAGCACCTGGGAGACTGGACAGGGTCAAACAACTTCACAAGAGCGGACCACGCTACATCTTCCTGAAAATGGAGAAGAATTTACATGTACTCCTTCTTTTGAGCAAATGAAAGATGAGTCAGACTACATAAACCAACTGGACTACAAATTGTAATAGAAAATGTTGGTAGAAACCAAAAGCTATAATTTTCTATTGAATGAAAATTACAATTCTGGTTTCAAGAAGTTATGTGGAAACATAACTTACATCTGTAGAGATTGACTGCCAAAGTATTCTTTGTTTCAATATAGAAAAGCTGAACAAAGCCAATTAACACTGTATTTAAACAAGCAATTTTATGATGAAACGTTATTCACCTTGTACAGAGAGGGAGAAAATGATACAATCTACAATCAAGTGTGAAAATTACATACTAAATACTTTAAACTTTATTATAGTTTTAAAGTAAAAATAATATGCACACACGAACATGCACAATCTACAATCATGTGTGATGTCATTATAAAATGTACTTAGTATTTAATAGTGACGTCTGAAAGCTGGGATTATATTCCTCTTACTTTTCTTTTTTATATTATACATCTTAGATTTTTAACAAATATGATTACTTTCATAAGACATTTCAATATTCAAAATGAATAATCATATGCTTGTATAATTTCATTTGCACCTATTCATCTTGTTGCATGCTATTTTATTTAATTGTTTATCTAGGTCAATTGAATTTTTTTGTGAAGGGAAATGAGTATTTATTCAAATAGTTAGTTGGTGTATCACCTCCCAACTTGAGGATCAAGGCTTTGTAGGGATTTGGAATTAAATCGTGGCTAAGGAAAGTATATTATTTAAGTCCCTAAGAATTGCCCTAATCTTTAAAACTACTAATTAAAATAAAGGAATTTATTAAAATTCATTTGTTTAAAGAAGCCTTTTGAAAAGAAAAGGCACTAGATGACCAAATAAAGTTGTTAAAAATAAAGGATTTATAGTGGACAACAAGTTGACTCTGTGAAGGGGATGAAACAGCTCAAAACAATTTATTGACCGGAGCTCAGCAGACCACACATCACAGACGAAACAGTAAGGTTGGGGGAGAGAAGAACTACCCCTCACTGATGAGAAAGACATTGCTACATCACAGGACATGAACATCCAAAGCACATTAAAAGATCAGGTCTAACAAAGTGAAATGTGTGCACAGGATCTTCGATGACTGGCCATAATTAATTTTGGCTCTAAAATCATACATGGTTGCGTCTATTCACTGTCTATGAATATTACTTATCACATAAGTTGATAAAACATCATTTATTACAGAAATTCTTTGGAGACATCTGCTGTACATATGTTTACATATTGAGCAAGAAATAAAATGAATATTAAAAATAAGAGTATAAGAATTATTATCTTACTAATTTGTGTGAAATAACTTTATCCCAGCTCTGTAATTTTACTTATTTTATTTCACCTAATAACGATATTTGTTATGCACTGTAAAACAACATAATTTACCTGTTCCTTCAGGTAACACAGTCGATCAAGAAGAATCAGGGTTTCTATGCAAGGAGCCAGAACGACTTTCAACTGCAAGGAAACAAACAAAGGTGGTATACTTTAATAGTTTATTTGCTTCAACATTTATGTTTCAGAAAGTGTATCTACAAAACAACGCATATGTCAGATACCCGATACCTATTGTACATCTTCTGAAAATGAATCCTCCAGATCAAAAGCTTTTTTTTACTCGTAATAGGAAAAGAATGCCCTCTAAGAGACACGAGGTGGAATCCAGGAAGCAATCATCTGATGGAAAGCTTTTAAAGGAGTCCCGAGAATGCGATTCATTAAAAGGAAAGCTTGTGAAATAACTGCTCTGGATATCAACATGTGTTCAAAGGACTCTGAAGCATTGCTCTGTGCATTTATGATGCACTTTAAGAGAAATCTACCATGTGCTCTTTTTATGACACTCCTAACACCTAATATAGTTCTGAAATAGGAAATCATCCCAAATAGTTTGCTCGCTCGCGCGCTCTGTGTATGTGTGTGTGTGTGTGTGTGTGTGTGTGTGTGTGTGTGTGTGTCTTTCTCACATACACAAACAACAGCAACAACACAGATTGACTGCCCCATAATATTTAATAGGGTACTATTCTAGTCTAGCAACATATCCAGTATAATACATACGTGTGTGTGTGTGTGTGTGTGTGTGTGTGTGTGTGTATGTACATGACTTACCATATTAAATGCCTCCAGCTCGTTCATTCTAGGTTTATATTTCTCATAGTAATCCATTATAATTTCTTCAGAGACCTTTGAAAAAAAAACAGAAACAATAAACTTATCAATGTAACAGTTAAATAATTAAAAAGGTCCCTATAATATAACCTAAAGTCAAATAAGTACCATATTAATTTAAGGTAACTTTAATGTCTGAAGAACTGTCTTTAAGCAAGTGAATATAACAAAATTCTGTCATTCAAATCTTGTGAACTGATGTTATTCACCATTTCATAAATAACACTGTCTCAAGTTCTTCCAAATTCAGTACATAGTAGTAAAATATTTCACTTATTGCTATGTTTGCAAAACAATAATTTCACCATCTGAAGGTGTAACTTGTCTTCTTTATATTGTCTTTTTGTATCAAACGTACTTGTAATGCATAATCTTTAGTGCCTAACTTGGCTGAAACAAAGCAACAGTCTTATTTTTTAATAAGAGAATAAACATGGTTTTCTCATCTTTTCTCTCCAGAATATCTCAAGTAAGCAAACAGAGAAAGAAACAAAGACACACACTTCTTTGGCCACTGTTAAAGGGCATTTTAAATCTTAAATTTGGTGTATCGTAAAGGACAATGACTAGGGCGGAGTGACACAGGAAGGGGAAAAGACATGCCCCGGGTCACAGGGCCCCACAAAGCAACAGAACACAGTTCTCCAACATTATGTCTCCTGAGCATCATCATCATCAACAACAACAACATCCACTGGTTCTTCTCAACGGGCACCAAGAGAAAGCAACGTGGAGAATACAGAGTCACACAGAAAACCCATACTTCTAGAAATCAACATGATAGAGATTATGAATTCACACTGCCCTTCAGCTGCTGATCTCAGAACATAAGCTATGGCTCTCATTCTGACACACGTTTGTGAGATGGGGCCTTCTGCTGCCTCTGACTGCCATTACACGCTTTTGTACTTTTAAAATTTAGAAATTCATCCATTACATACTTTACTCTTCAATGTCTTAATGTGGGCCTTTTATTTTGTAAATATTATGGAAATGATTGTGGGGCTTGGAAAAAATTATCTTTGAAGTTTTAAAAGACAGTCTACTTTTTACCATGTGTCTGTGTCCAGCCTGAGGTTGTCTTAACTAATAAATGGGGTTCTCTGCCCCCTCCAAAATTTAGAAATTCGGTGCAATAGAATAATTAGAAAAAATTCATTTAGACATGTATGAGAAAATCGGACACCTTTTCTATTGTTTTTACTCTTTATTCTCTTTCCCTTGCTTTGACATGTTGTCTTAGTGACTTTTCTATTGCTGTCATGAGATACCATGATCAAGACATCGTATAGAAGAAAGGGTTTATTGGAGGCTCACAGTTTCAGAGGGTGAGTCCATGGCTACCACAGTGGAGAACACGGCAACAGGCAGGCAGGCATTGCTCCGGAGCAGTCGCTGAGAGCTCACATTATGAAACAGCCACGTGGAAAAGCCAGAAAGCTAACTGGAAATAGCATGGGTTTTTGAAACCTCAAAGCCCAACCTTCAGTGACATGCCTCCTCCAGTAGAGCTACATCTCCTAGTCCGTCCCAAACAGTTTCACCAACTAGAGATCAAGCATTCATATATGAGCCTATGGGGGCTGTTCTCATTGAAACTATCACATACGTATTATATTTATTTGGTTAGCTGATTTTTGTTTCATGAGATAATGTCTTGATGTGTAGCCCAGTCTGGTCTTAGATTTGTAGCCCTCCTTCCTGGGCCTCCCAAGTGCTTGGATTCTAGGGTACACCATTGTGCCTGGTTCTGATATGTATTTTGACAGCACTTTTATCTGGTGACCTGCCCCCCCTTAAAATAGCACTTCCCAAAGATGTTTACCTTATAAAAACAATTTTCTTTGCATTCATTTTATTGATTATGCAGCTTCATCAATTATGTATGACTTATATTGTTATTCTGATAATATAACTGACATTAAAAAGCTGAGAAATGCAAACAATTGATACACTAATCACTCAGCTGCTGAAGGTAGACTTGTACATGGCCTACAACGTGCCTCCTGAGTGTGAGGATTCAGTACAGTATGAGTACATTATTTAGAGAAAAAATGGGAAGTAATGGTTGTTGATGTATTAGAAAATGACTTGAAAAGTGACCTGTGCTGTTCCTGTCCTTGTTGCCACTGAACACTGAATGTACACTGAATGGCAGACCAAAGCACTGAAAATAATTCTATTGTTTCCTGCTGTCCAATCCCCACATTCTAGAAACAGCCCCTACTTCGAGTTGAGTTGTCTATGAGAATTATGGGTTACAGTCAAAGAAATGGTCAGCTCTAAAGAAAAAGTGGAGTGGAGATAGTGAACAGATGATCATCTCAGGCACTTTATTCAATCTCCTACCCTTCTTGTAACTTATTGAACTAGTCTGGCTCTTAACAAGGTTTATATATCAGGTAGTAGATGTGTTACTGCCCAGTGGATTGTGTGCACCTGACCATAGTCATCCTGTCTGGAAGAATTTCAAGAGTGAAGATTTGGAGGGAAGCATCTGTTAACTGTTCACTGACATAATTTAAGAAAATTTCTTCTGCCTTTATTTCAAACCTTAATATCTAGTCTGCTTTAGAAATGAATTTATCTGTTGGCAAGCATGAATTTCCTCTTGATTCCTTTGCAGCCTGTTTGCTTGATAACTGCCAGCTTTGGAAACATGCCCAACAAACATCCTTATGTGAACAAAGCTTGTTAATATGTTACATAAGTATGACAAAATATGGACTATGGAGTTAGCTGTTTTAAATTAGAATACTTCTTCCTCAATGACCTAGATCTTGCCTTTAGAAATCCACTTAACTGCAATTGGGATACAATTGTTTTTGCTTTATCTTATTATATATTATTTGTCATATTTGGTTGTTATCTCTTAGAGACCTGTTCTTTAATGAGAGACAGAAAGGGAGTGGATTTGGAGGGGAGGAAAAGTAGGGAGGAACTGGAAGGTGTAGAGGGAGGGGAAACTATAATCAGGATATATCGTATGAGGAAGAAATCTATTTTCAATAAAAGAAAACAAATTTAAAAATATATCTAATGGAAGTGGAAAATGAAGGCCTAGAGAGAGGTAGCTGAGTAAGAATCTAGGAAAAGTAAAATTAGAAGGGCTTTAGAGTCTTGCATAGAAATTGGTGATCAAGTCTGTGGCCCTGGAATCCACTTGTGCCTGAACCTAGAATGATATGTATGTATCATTGTACATATGTACCCAGGCCTCCTCTGCCTTTATTAGGTATTTAAAATAAAATACATCAAAGCCTCCAAAATAAATAGATTAAGATTGCTTAACTTACATCTCAACCTTCACCTAAAAATCACATTCATTATTTTATCATCGTTAATATTTAACACAATAAAATACTTCAGCACAATATTTGCATGAGCAGAAATTTATAAATATTTTCTTATGCTTTTTTAAAAAATATTTTGATTGATTGATTTTCATTCTATATGCATGCATGCATGTTGGCCTGAGTATATGTACGTGCACTCTGTGTGTGTGCAGATGTTCAGAGGCCACAAGAGGGTGACAGATCCCATGGAACTGAAGCCACCCTATGTACATACTTCGAACCAAGTCCTGGTCCTCCACAAGATCAGCCAGTGCTTCTAAGCACTGAGTCAGCTCTCCAGCTCTCATTTTTTTTTTTAAACAATCATGGTTCAGTAGGGTTTTGATAACACTATAGATAATTTCCACAAAGCATTATATCTTTGAAAAAATTCAGACAATTTACTCTGATCATACTTTTCCCCTACCCCCAACTCCTCCCAGATTCTCCCCACCTCCTATCTCTCCATCTTACACAGTGGTATATTTGTTTTAGTTAATAAACTAATGTTGATGCATTATTAATTAAAGCCCATACTATACTCAGATTTTCTTGGCTTTTACATAATGTACTCTTTCCGTTTCAGAATCAAATACAAGATGTCACATAACATTTACCTGTATCAGCTTTGACACTTTCTCAGACTTGTTTTTGATGACCTCAACAGTTTTGAGAAATAATGGTCATATATTTTACAGAATGTTCTAGTATGTTTTAGATGTTTTCCTCAAAAATCAAAAAGGGTTATGTCTTGTAAGAGGAAGAATATAGGAATACAGTACTATTCACATGCCCTCATATCAAGGGTCTACACTCTTCACATAACTTGTCACTGTTGGTGTTGACCTTGACTGTCTGGCAGAGACTGTCTGACAGGTTTCCTGACTGGAGAGTTCCTCTTTTGGCCCCTGTTTCCAAATCCTATTCTTTAAAGAAAAGTTACCATGTACTGTCCACATCTATTGGTTGACAGTTATATTGCCTGCCTCTGAGTATAGAATATGGTGGTGGTTTTAGTGAGAGTGTCCCCCATGGACTCAGATGTTTGAACACTTTGTCCTTAATTGATGGAACTATCTGGTAGGCTTAGTAGCTGCAACCTTGCTGGAGGATGCTTATCATGGGGATAGGCTTTGAGATCTCAAAGTCACATGCCATTCCCAGTTTGCTGTCTGGACTTCCTGCTTGAGGTTCAAGAAATGAGCTCTCAACTGTTCCTGTCACCATGCCTTTTGCAGACACAAATTCCTGCAAGGAAGAATCTGGAGTCATAAGCCAAATGAACATTTCTTTCTATACTTGGCCATGGTGTTTCATTACCGCAACAGCAACAAATACCTACATAAATTATTTTTTAAGAGAGATTTATATTTCTTTTAATCAATTTATTCTGTTTTGTTTGTTTATGATCTATAAAAAGGACTACAGAGTAGCAAGGGTGGGCCATAATGCAACTCAGAGGGAAGAGCAGATGAGTTCATGACAGTTCCGGGGTTGCTCACACCTGATCAGATGACTTGGTAACTGACTTACTTCTCATCACTAGATAGTCAGACCAAAGCTGCTGAGATACACTGACCAATGTAGAATTAGCTGAGCAACTGAGGGAAATAGAAAACCTGTTCACTTAATGCAATTATAACAGAAGAATTTCCAAATGTAGGGAAAGATAGGGATGGATAAGTACAAGAGCAATTTAGAACCCCAAGTAGACATAGCCAGAAAAGAACCTCTCTGTGACATACCATTTTTAAAATGTTAAGGCTAGGAAAAAAGAAACAAAGCAGCAAGAGAAAATCTCGCTAATTACTAGGTCAAACATACCAGAATAACATTCTACCTCTTACCAGAAACTAAATGAAGCGGCTCATTGGGTAAAGGTGCTGACTGGTGACCTGAGTTTCATCCCTGGAACCCACATAAATGTCGAAGGAGAGACCTGACTCTACAAAGCTGTTCTCTGCTCTCCACATGTGCACCAAGGAATGTACCCTCCCCATCATATACACCCACACACTAATAACAAGTAAGACTTAAACAAGCTTAAAAACCAGAAACACATGGAATGATATATTTCCGGTCATGAAAGCAAATAACTGTCGAAGTGGATTACATTTTATCTAGCAAATATTGCTTGAAATTGACGGAAAATATTTTCCAAGATAAGCACAAGTGAAAGCAATTCACCAGCACTAAACAAGCATCACAGAAGATACTTAAATAAATTCCACACACACAGGAGGAAGAAAGTCACAACACAAGAGCACATGGAAGAATACATCTCATGAGGAACATATTAAGACATGAGAATTACAGGGCTAGAGCGACTCAGTGGTTAAGAACACTCACTGTTCTTGCAAAGAACTAGATTTTAGCTCCCAGCACCTATGCTGGGTAACTCAACTGCCTGTAATTTAGATCCAGGGTATCCAAAATCTTTTTCTGGCCTCCACAGGCACTTAAGTGCAATGCACATATAAACACACACACACACACACACACACACACACACACACACACACACACACCTTTTTATCTAATGAGAGCTAGAATAGAATCAAACATTTCCAATTCAGTAACCAACAGACCTCTAAGATGAAGGGAGGAAGAAAAACAAAACAGTATCACAACCAACTAGAAATGCAGTATCAGAAGTCAGCAAATATCTTACCAATAACCTTGATAGATGTTAATAGTCTCAATACTCCAATTAAAACATGTAGACTAGTTTACTGGATCAAACCAGAAGATCCAGTTGTTTGTTTTAAAAGGCACAGCTTAATGGTAAAGACTCACACATAAAACCAAAGGACACAGTAGTGTGTATCAAGAGAATGATAATAGGAAAGAGGCATGATACCTCACAAAGAAAACAAAAGCCAAACACAGTCTAAAGAGGTACATATGTAAGCTTAGCTTTCCTGAAGAATGGTAACTATGTTCTTAAAATAGTCTACACTTTATGAAGGGGGTCAATGAACATTACTCCAAAGTGATTACAACTATTCAAAATGAAAGATCAAAATAGGGATCATTTTGAATAAGAAGTCTTCAAGCATAAAAACAGTATACTATAATTACTATATAGTACCCTTTCCTTTCCCATACTCATTGTTGGAAATGGTAGTTTAAAACATAGACACATAATGAGACTGTTAGGTGGCTGCAGATGAAATCATAAAGGAAAAAAAAATGCTCAAAATCAATGGTTCTTAACAGGGATCAATTTTGGCAATGGCCAAAATTTTAATCATCGTGCTACTGCTGACATCTAGTGGACAGAGCCCAGAGATACTGCTGGATACATAGAGCAGTTTCTCGATACATATTATGATCCAAATCCCAATGGTGCTGAGTTTGAAAAAGGCTCTCAGAGCAAGGTCCACTGCTGACTTTCACAACTGAATACAGACTTCTGGAGAAACTCCTCACACTGTGTGAGAGCCAATGGGAATCCAGCATATGCAGTCTTGGTTTCCTTTGCAAGAGGTGTTTGGGAGTCTTTAGTTTCCTTTCATGTTTAATATGATTTCCTGTGACTTGAACTTAAGCAGAGTTTAAGATACTATCTAGGTAGTTCACTTGCCTAAACTGTTAAGTGCACATCAATACATTCACCACCCATTCACTTCCACAGGAATATCATTAATAAACAATTAAGGATTTAATCAAACTTCTTTTCAGTCTTTTGGTATATTTAAAAATTAAAGTTTTACACAGCACTTAGAATTTTATGTGAATTTTTTTGAAACAAAGTTATACACAAATATCTATTGTGCTGTAGTGAAAATTTTAATTCTAATACTTCTATTTCATGGTGAGCAGGTAAAATGAGACATTGGTATAATACCAGAAATGTATCTGGTTCCATCACTTTCCCTGCTTCCAAACACCCTGGCCTAAAAGACACTATTTTTTAAATCTCTTGTTTAAAATCCAGACAACGCCCCACCATCAAATCTCTCTTATCAATCTCCTGCTTTTCCCCAGTACACTATTATTTTATTCCCTGAGATATTTGTTGGTCCTCTTTTCTTTTTTCTAAGGTATTCCAACATATACTTTTGTTTGTATACTTTTGTTTTCCCTCAAATCACTTTACAGGAGCCGGGTGGCACACCTTTAACTTGGGAGGTAGAAGCAGGAAGATTTCAGTGAGTTCAAAGTCAGCCTGGTGTACAAAGTGATTTCCAGGACAGCCAGTACTATTACACAGAGAAACTCTGTCTAGAAAAACCAAAAACAAACAAACAAACAAAAAAAACCAAAAACCAAAAAACAAAACAAAAGCCCCACCAAAAAAAATGCTTTACAGTTAAAAAAACAAAACAAAATCGATCAAGTGATTGTAATAGAAAATCAATGGGCCATCATTAGCAACCTTATTAGCTAATAGAAAGTAAGAAATCACTTAAGACGGTCTTTTTATTCAGTGATACTAGTCTTTTCCTGAGATTCTTATTAAATTAGTTGTGGCTAATGGAAGCATCTACCATGAATATTTTCTTAAACTTTTTCCTTTAGGGAAGTTGAGAACACCTGTAATGTACCATGCTGCCCGCAAGCAGATGCTCTCATTACAAGGGTCACCACAAGGACGATGTATTTGCTATAAGTGATGAACCTACATCTATACGGCATTGTTGCCCAGGGCTGTACTTTACTTTAGGACCCACTCTAAGTAGTACACCTTTTATGGGTTTAGGTAACTTTCATGAATTTTGACTTTTGACGAAAAATCACCATTATATCAAAATAGACTCTCTTGCTATCTTCCAGAGATGTCATAGACTTGTATTTTACATTTACATATGAGATTCACTTTGAGTTTGGGAACGATGTAATTTGTTCCTAGATTCACTTTTCTACTTGTGTGTGTCCTATTGTCTGAACACCTCCTGGTAAGAAAGGAGGCTCTTTGCTCTACTGTACTGCCTGTATCAGTTTGCTGCACAACACCTGGCTACATCTGTGTGGGCCCATTTCTGGGCTCTCAATTCTGTTCCTTGATCCATTTGTCTATTAGTCTGCAAATATCAACTTGTCTTTATAATAAATCTTAAAGCCACCCAGTAACAATCCTTTAGCTTTGATTTCATTTAATATTGTTAGCTTTTCTGATTCTTTTGCCTTTCTATCTATATGACTTAAGAACAGTTTGTCAACATCCATGAAATAACTTCCTGAAATATTGACTCAGATTATACTGAAACAGATCCAAGTTGGGAAGTGCTGACATTTTGAGAATAGTAAATCCTCCTTCATAGACTATCTCTCCTCTTTATTTCTCAGTTTTGGTTCTTATCTTAAAGACATTTTGATTGTATTCTATTAGAAAATCTATATATTTCACTTTGGGGTAGTGTGCTCATATAAATGCTGCTGTATCTTAATTTCAAATTTAACTTGTCCATTGTTGGTTTTGAGGAAAATGATTTTCTGTGCATTGTCTTTATATCCTACCTTACTTAATTTTATTATCTTTATTGCTCATTATTTCATTGGATTTTTTTTTTTAAATGAAGATGATCATGGCATCTTGAACAAGGACAGTTTTCTTTCTTCCTAATCAGGATACCATTTACTTCCCTTTCTTCTCTTAATGCACTAGACAGTATTATAATATGATGTTGAAAAGCATGGAGGAAAAAAAAATCTTGTCTTGTTTCTCATCTCACCAAGAAAACTTTGTGTTTTTCACATTAAATGTAGTGTTGTAAATAGACTTTTTGGAGCTATTTTCTATCACTGTACAAATGATTCTACAAAAAAATATCTACACATATGACCATGTGATTGTTCTTTTATATTCTGTTACTGGACTGGACTACATGCAATGGTACTGGAATGCTGAACCCAGCTCATGTACCTGAGTAGATTCCACTTGGAGTCTGTAACTTCCTTCAAGTTTTATTAGTTTGAAAAATGTTTCATTTTCTCAATAATCATTTCATAGCCTAAAGTATGTCAACGCTCCCTTCTCTCAACATTTAAAATATTTCCTTTACTCTTACTGTTCGTGTGGTTTCTGAGATGAATTTAGAAGTAATTCTCATCTTTGCTCATCCATAGATAAACGATAAGAGCATCGTTATCTTCTTCCCATTTCTTTTTCTTTAGCTGTGACTTTTCTGTTGATTAAAAATATCTGTTTTAATGCAATTTTTGTTACTTGTCTTGCTTGGTGGTCTATTTTCTGAATCTGTGGTTGGTTAGTGGCCTCTGTTTTCTGGATCTGTGGTTTGGTGACTAGCCAACAGGAGACACTTCCATCGTTAGCAATTCAATTATTTCCCCTGTTCCTTCATGTCCTCAATCTGATAAGAGTACAATATGTATTTGTACTACATCTACCATTTCCAGTCCTTGGCCTCCTTCCTTCCTTCCTTCCTTCCTTCCTTCCTTCCTTCCTTCCTTCCTTCCTTCCTTTATTTTTGGCCTTTGTTTTCTGTTTTGCAGTTTTATGAATTTGCTACTCCCCTATCCTCAATCTCAGAGGTTCTTTCCTCTGCTGTGTCCGGTCTACTAGAAAGTCACAAAAATGTACTCCTTTTCCTTACAGTAGTTTTTCTTCTTTCACTCACGCATTTATTCAGGAATACTTCTTTTTTGTCCATACGACATATTTTGATCCTGTTTTCTGCTTCCTCCAATTCCTTCCAGATCCTCCCCACTTTGCTACCACCAAACACTTTGTGTTCTTTCTCTTTTTCTCTCCAGAAATAGAAACAAAATAAAAAATGAAAATCAAAACAAATAAACTAGTAAGACAAAAAAAAAATACCAAAATGAAACAAAACATCTACCAACACAGACAGACACACACACACCACGGAGTCTGCTCTGTGTTGGCTAGCTACTCCGAAGCCTGCTGCCTGCTGCCTGCTGCCTGCTGCAGAGTGTGGCTGACACCCCACTGGAGAGCTGTTCCCTTTCCCAGCAGGTATTAATTGCAAATAGCTTCTTGGTTAGAGGCAGGACGGTGCCACTTCTCCTTCCCAGTGCTGGGACTTTTCTACACTGAACCTGTGCAGGTCTTGCAGATGCTGTCACAGTCTGTGTGAGTTCATACGTGCATCAGTCCTGTTGTGTCTGCAAGACTCTGTTTCCTTGGAGGCATCCACCACCTCTGGCTTTCATAATCTTTCTGCCTGGGTACAGTATTTTGAACGACTTCTAAAATCTTCTTAAAATTTTATCTTAGACTGTCCAAGATCTCTCCGCTTCAACCGTCCATCTGCTCCTGTCTGCTGTCCAGATTATTAATTCAAACCTTTGGCATATTACCCTATTTGCAATTGCAGATTAACATTTCCACTGTCCTTTTCATCGCTCAATGTGGTTGTGATGAGTTCCATCTCTTCAAACTGTGTTTATCATCTTTAGTATGCCTTATAAATTTTTGGTATTCAAAAGTTATGTACCGTATAAAAAGTACTGTTATGAATTTTTATAAACTATGCCATTAGTAGTGTGGTGGTAAGAAGTGTTTTGTACTCTTACACTTGGATCTCAGTCTGTCAATGAATCTGTTTCTTGACTATGAACTTCACCAGCACTTCTTGGTATTTTCACGCCCTCTTGGGTGGGGCAGGATTGACAGAATTGGCTAATGTTGGATACTTGCTTTCCCTTCCCTCTTCAGTTAGGTGTGGATAAAACTCCAGCAGTCGGGTTCTGATTAAACATGGTCTCTCTAGAAGCCAGTCTCAGTAAGAACAGAATGCCCTGACTTACTTTAAAATGGTTGTTCTTTCATTCCCTTGCTGCAAGAATGAGGGGGTTTTTCTCTAATGTTCATCAGAACTAGGTTATAGTCAGAGGCAAAGCTCACAAAAGCGTGGCACCTCTTAAAACTGTCTGGACACCTCTAGTGCTTCCTCCTCACAACTGTCCACACTGAACCTCTGATAAGCTACCAGGATTTCTCACCGTGGTTCTTGTTTCCTACCAAACTTATATTTGGAGTTTGCTCCTATGTGTAGTCTCCTGCCTCCCTCCAGTCTGAGTGAGTTGGTGGTTTGCCTTATGATTTCAGCAGTCTACTGCAAATGTCTTGTGAAGAGTAAACAAGGCACTGTGACATCCTCAGCATAGAATCAATCACAAGCCAGTGTTTAGTAAATGTTAACCATAATTAATATTCTAATAATGAAATATTAACAGATGTAGGAAAGAACTTTTACTGTGGTTACTATTAATAATAATAAACTTGAGAAGACAAAGTCAGAAAGGAGGATAAACATGAATTCTTCTGGATGTTTTTCTGTTTCATTTTTGGAAAAGGACAGTATGTTTTCAGTTTAAGTAAGTCATAGTGAACATGTTCAATCATTCACACAAAAGTAGCTTCACTTTATTATGTAAAACTATTTATGAGAATTCTATCAATTATGTTATTTACTAATAATACAGCAGTAGAGATTAGCAGTAAGTAGTAGTGTCATGCAGTCAGCAATTACATATAAACGTGGGGTAAGTTTTTCATGTATCTTCTCATTTGTTTATTCCTAAGTCGTACAGATTTCATAACCATTTGATAGGGGATACAGCAACAAAATGTCTACTAGTCTAGTTGCTTTAAGAAATAAATAAACAAGACCAAAATGACAATGGTACGGTAGACAATCATACATTTTAACTTAGGTACAATATGTCTGTGTAAGTTTCCTCTTTCAAAAGAATAATTTCATATTGTGATGGTTAGTTTTAATTATCAGTGACATAATCTAAAATCACGTAGGAAGAGTCTTGATATAGGACTATTTACACCACATTGGTCCTTGGGCATGTCTTTGGGATTATATTGACTATATTAAAAAACTGGGGTGGAAAGATACACTCACTGTGGGTAGCACCATTCCATAGGCAGGGGATACTGAACTACATAACAGTGGAGAAACTGAGCTGATGTATTCATTGCTCTCTGTCCTTGATCATGGATATGATATGACCAACTTCTTCAAGCTCCTACCTCCGATTTCAAGCAAAATTATGATTTTCTTATTATGGAAGGATGTAACCTGGAGTTGTGAGCTAAAAATTAACCTTTTTACCTAAAGCTTCTGTTAGGACGTTTTATCACAGAAACCAGAAAAGAGACTAATTTTCTAATTTACAATCAATTTAATATGCCAAGTAACAGTAGTGCAATTTAATTTTTTTAGATGATGTATAATTTGAATTACATTGAGTTTTTTTCTGAGTCAACTAGCTTACTATTTACTTTCAATAACATTATCAACAATGTTAGCTCATAGCTACTGTGATGTTCCAACTTAACAGAATGCTTACACTTAGAGGCATTCTAAATTTAATATTTTATGTTATAATTAGCCATAAAATTACAAGTAAATGATTTTAAAATTAATCATTTCTTCTTTGTTCAATTCTAATTTCCATTTACAGTGTTCAATGTTCTGCTTTTTAACTCCATTATATTTAGTGAAATTAAACATTCCTTTAACTTAAAAAAAAAAACCTAAAGAAAGAGTTGCTTTGGTGATACACAATAATAAACTTTCTATACATTTGTCAGGAAAGGTGAATTGCAAAAAAGGTAATAGAGGTTTAATTTTGATATAATTTAGAGTTTTTATAGGAGGGAGAAAAGTAGAAAGCAAATGATGTTGTATTGCCTCAATCCACTAGCCTACCAAGAATTCTTGTATTTTGTGAAAATAAATGGTAATCATACACTGACCTTGGACTCATCTAATCCAAGCTTCTTTAGAGACATTCTGACATAATCCAGAAAGGAAGAACATTTGGAATAAATTTTACCAACGTGCCGATCACTGCAAAACAAAAGTGAATCTCTTTTTAATTTTTTCCAACGGAAAGTATAGATGGTTTTAAATTTCAACATGGAATATTTTAAAATATCTTTCATATATATATGGCACAAAATCCAGATGTGATAAAAATGAAGCAATACTTTTGTGACATTTGTTAAGTGACATTATGATCAGGATCTGCTTTGGAGAATTCTTGGAAAACACAGCAGTGGAAGACAATATTCTGAACACAATACTATGTAAGAGACATTTCAAATTTATACTATTAAAAATCTCAAGTTTAACAAGGAATAGGTCCTCGAAATTTCCACTGTGCTCAAAACACATTCTACTTTTATTGGCATGACATTACCCTGCACATTTTATTGCAACATGTTCTAACAGGGGCAATACTTCAGCTGCTATCCAAAGAGAACTCCCAAGCATTAACAGCCAACTGGGGTCTGACTACCATTTATGCCTTGCAGATCTACATTGTATTTTAAACAAAGTATCATGAAATAGTTTTCAATTTAAATAATTCTATGCTAGACTGTCACATCTCTCGATTTGGGCTGCAACTAAGCATAATATAGAAATCAGAGGCATAAA
Organism: Peromyscus eremicus; assembly: GCF_949786415.1. NCBI lineage: Eukaryota > Metazoa > Chordata > Mammalia > Rodentia > Cricetidae > Peromyscus > Peromyscus eremicus. Next base: position 22,640,485 of record NC_081434.1, on the reverse strand, counting down.
AAAATCATCAGTACCTACATGCTATCAAAAGTGATAAATGAAGCCTCATTTACCCTTGACGGAACATTAGACCCATGATTAGATTATTATATTCTATCCTTCTACCTTTGCAATGGATCTTAGATCCCTTCAGCTACACTTCAAGACAGCAGCCTCAGTTCTATTTACTATGTCATATAATTGTGATTCCAACTGTTTTCTCAAGTCTTTCTCTTATTACTGTTTGAGAATTTTACAGCTGCCTCTATGCACATAGATACTTGGGTCAAATCCACCCTCATTTCTTCCTAATTCCTCCCCTTACCCCTTTAATCACCCTCCCCATTGCCTTTTCCTCCCTGCTCCATGTGCTGTTTTTAGTAAACCCATAAAGTCCACTTAAGTGCTGTGTGTGTATGTGCATGGGTACAGGACCATCTACTGAAACACGGGTAGCCTCTCAGGGGTCTTATTAAAAACTGGCTCTCTCTCCCCAGTTTCCATCAATTGCTAATAACTCTTGAGCTAGGAGTGAGATTCCATGACCCCCCATCTCCCTCATTCATGTAAAGTAATTTGGCTAGCTTGATGTATTATGCATGCAAGTCACAGATTTATGTGTTCAATGGCCCTCTGATGTCCGGCAAATCTGGCTTTACTACAGAAGTCCACTACCCATGGCTTTTTACAATGTTTTCCCTTTCTCTTCTGAAATGATTCCTGAGCCTTAGGGAGAGGAGGTATGATGCAGATGTCTCATTTAGAGCTAAGCACCCCAGTGTGTGAGCCTCTTAGTCTCTTATTCTCTGCAGGCTGGTCAGTTGTGGACCTCCATATTAAATACCACTGCCAAAAGCATCTTCTCTGATGCAGGCTGAGAGATGTCCTAATCTATGAGTATAAAGATAAGAATATAGGGGGCACCATATTGCTACTAGTTAGCAGAATAATATTAGGTTGTTGGGGAATATTATCCTAAGGTGTGTTACTTTTGTTCATGTTGCATTTGTTTAACTCAGTGAAGCTGTGTTACTGTGCCTGTCTAAAACACCTGATGGTCTAATAAAGAACTGAACAGCCAATGGTGAGTCAGGAGAAAGGATAGGTGGGGCTGGCAGGCAGACAGAATATATAGAAGGAGAAATCTGGGAGAAGAGGAAGAAGTAGCCAGTGAAGGAGGGGGACATCAGGGCCCCCCAGCTACACAGCAAGCCATGGAGTAAGAAACAAAGAAAAGTATACAGGAATAGAGAAAGATAAAAGCCCAGAGGCAAGATAGACAAGATAATTTAAAGTTAAGGAAAGCTGGCTAGAAACAAGCTAAGCTAAGGTCGGGAATTTATAAGTGATAATAAGCCTCCCTGTGTGATTTAAGAGGTGGGTGGTGGGCCCCCCCAAAAAAGCAAAAACAAACAACACTAGGTTGCTCCCTAGGGCCCATGACCTAGACAGTTATGGAATTTTGGAACAGTTAACAATCCTAGGCATGCATTCCATCTTGTGATGTTGACTTTAAATTCAGCCAGAAGGTTTTTGGTTAGTCCCATAACATCTGTGCCACTATTATATCAATGAACATTTTTTTTTAAACCAGGACAGCTGTTATCATAGCTTCCAGTGTTCATAGATGAATAAGACTTTTGATGGCTTTTCTTTGCCATTAGCATTGCATAGAACCTTCCAGAACCATGAAAATTAGTCAGCAAGGATAGACCCTTCAGGTGATTATCGGCTTGATAATTTTCATATCCTATGGTTCAAGTATATGGTGTCTTCAAAAAAAAGGATTTTACTATCAAGGTCTGGAAGGTAACCAAAATCAATGGCAATAGCATGTAAGTTCTTTATTTTGTCAGGGGTGTGTCTATGGTGCCTCCTTGCCTAATAACTCAGAGAGGCAACCCACATCTGATACTGGTCTTTTAATTTAAAGGACTATGGTCTCTGGGAGAGGGACTGTCCCAGTACAGGGTAACACCACCATTAAATCCCTTGTAAGTATGTATATGTATATGTATATGTATATGTATATGTATATGTATATGTAAGTACTTAAGAAAGCTTCCCCAGTAGGTTTCTATAAGGCATTTTCAAAGGTCTTTAGTGTCAGTAATCCATCCCCATATTCCGTTCTCTCCCACGCTCTCTCATCTCCCACCCCATTTGACCCTTTCTGTCCCCTTATTCCTCTTTCCTCCATCATACTGCCAATGTTCTACCCCTAGCCTTGAAATCTTTCTTCATTTCTGTTTGTATATGCTTTTAGAAGTAACATGTTTAGAACCATTTTGTCACTTCTCTGCCCTCAAAGTTGTGAATAACTATTCTATTAAAAAATAGAGAATTCTTAAGTTATACAACCAGGACCCACATTTATGACAGCATTTTCCCGCCTTCTCACACACCATTCATTATATTCTAGACTTTAGTTTTCTCTCCTTAAGTGTTTGCTTACTGATTTAGATTGTCCGCCACACGTTTGCCTTGTTTTATCTACTCACGTAATCACTTCTAAACAGGTGAGGAGGTTCCTTACTCTTCCTGGTTGTACTAGTCATTCATGTGGCAAAGCTCATGTGAACATATTCTTTTTGGTAAAACAGTTAAACCATCTGCTTATTCTGAATTTCTACAGCTCGTCCTTTTTATCTTTGCATCCAATTTGTTATTTTCCCACTGTCTTGAATGAAAAGGCATTAGCATAGGTGTACTTTGAGGAAGCAGGGGAAAAAAAGCTTTTACAGGGCTATGTGTCATTCTCAGTTTCTATAAATAGTTATACATCCTAAGCATAACAGACATTGATATGATAGACAAGTACTTAGACATCACAGAACAACGAACCGATGAGCTAGTCACAAAAGATTCCACTTAATGTCATTTCATGATTTTCACCTTAAGAACACTTGCAGGGTAGTCTCCCCACCCTCAAAGGGAAAAGCCATTAAGGTTTTTCCCTTGACGCAAGGATTCTGTTGATTCTCTCCTACTCACTGTTACCTTATGGAGTCCCTCACCAGAGAAAGTAAACACCATAGATAAAAATGTCGCTTTCAGTTAGAATAGTTCTACCATCTACTAGTGTCATAATGATTTCAATAGAACCCACTCTGTCTCTACAGGGTAAAAGTGTCGCTTTCAGTTAGAAGAGTTCTACCAACTACTAGCATCATAATGATTTCAATAAAACCTACTCTGTGGAGACACTAGGACAATTACCATGGATAATACATGTACGGTGCTTAGAATAAGAGACATGATATTAGCTACTTCTAAGCATACTATCTTAAAAAAAAAACAAACAAACTATGTTTAATTTGTGGGTATGAGCATGGGAGTGCCATGGTGCCTATGTGGAGGACTGTGGACAGCTTGCAAGAGCCTGTGTACTCTTATTCTACCTAATGTGGGGCCCAGGGATTGAACCCAGGTCACCAGGGTTAGGAGCAAGCACCTTTACCACGTGAGCTATCTCTCTGGCTCCATTAAAACAAACAAACAAACAAAAAAATTCCTAAATTTATAGATTGGATTTGTGTGTGTGTGTGTGTGTGTGTGTGTGTTATGTTTTTCATGTAAGTATGTATGCACGTGTGCATTTATATGTTTGTGTATATGTGTTGTAAGCCATAGGGTGATTTTGGGTCTCTATATCTCCTTCCTTCTCCACGTTATTTTTTCAGACAGGGTCTCTCACTGACCTGGAGCTCACCATTTTGGCTGGACTGGCTGACCAGCAAGCTTCAGGACTCTCTTGCTTTGCCGCTCTGCTCTGGGCCTGTGGTAGTTTTTATTATAGGTGTGGTTTTATTTGGGTGCATGAGATCCGAACTCAGGTCCTGAAGTTTATGCAGGAAGCATTTTATCCACTAAGCCATCTACTAAGTTGTTGGATTTTTTTAACCTTTTTTTAAAAATTTTATTAGCATTTTTATATTCAATATTTTTTTATGTCTGTTAGTTATTCTTTTAAAATTTTTATTTTTCTCTTTGATAATTCTATACATCTTGATCATATTCATCCTTCCCCCAATTCCTCCCAGATCCATCCATCCTCCCCACCCAACCAACTTGCGTCCTTTTTTTCACTCACTGAGTTCCATTTGTGCTTCCCACATATGTGGATATGTGGGCTTCCTTGGGCATGAGGTCACCTTTCCAGGGCTGGCATCTAAGAGAAAACTCTCTGCTAGTAGCTATCAACTGCTAACAGTTCCTCAGCTAGGAGTTGGTTAAGTAACACCAGAAGAACCAGAATTAGATGCCACTGCAGGTTAAAGTCAGGATATAAGTACAGGCGTACTGGTTTGATTCCTGGATTTTATATTTTGGGATGTAAAAAAAATAAGAGAAACATTTTCAATTTTGATCTGATCATGCCTTCCTTTTCCTTTTTAGCATATACTTTATTGTTCCAAAATCTCACAGCATAGTTATTCTCAATTCTACTTTTAGTATATTATATAATAATTTGTTGCATAAGACATTTGAAATCTTTTATTTATCTGTAGCAATAACAGGAAGAAACTATAAGCCAAATAGAAAAAGAAAGGTGACTGGCCGGGTCACTCTTGCTTTTTAAATTCTTGAAGAGTGTCTCATGAATCTTGAATCTTGAGAGTAAGATGCGAACCCTTCTTTGAGTGAAGAAGCCTGTTCTGGGGTTCTCACTGAGCTCTCCAACATTGTGTTATGACACTGTCTCCTCAGCAACACTGGCGTTTTAACAGCTTTCTTGAGCACACTTTCTTTTAACTATAAACACTAGTCTTGGAACAACATTCATTCCATTTTCAAGCCTTGTCCTTGGAAGCACGAACTCCCTTCAGATCCTCCTCAAACACTGCTTCCTTTAGGATCCCTTCTCTGGCACTCCAGGTGAAATTGGACTCCTGACACAAAACATTTCTTTCATATATTCTTAATTTTCTGACTATCATGTCTTTCCTTTTTTAAGCTAGTGGGCTTTTCCAAAGGGGAAGAGTTTTCTCCCTCCTTCCCTCCCTCCCTCCTTCCTTCCCTACCTTCCTTCCTTTTCTCCCTCCCTTTCTCCCTCCCTCCCTCCTTCCCTCTCTCTCTCCTCCCTTCCCCGTTTCTTTCTTTTCTGCTTTTTTGAGCTCATTATAAAAGTTATACAGTACCGTATCGCAGATAAGCATTCACTTTATGTGCATATTCACAACTATTGACAAAGACATGACATTTAAATTTATGTCTGCAATCACTACTCTAAGTAGCTAAAGAAAAGGTTCTGCTTTGCTCATGACCATATTGCTAGTACCAAGCACAGAAGGAATATATGGTAGGATCCCAATAGTGGATTCAATCATTAATCAAAAAATGTACCAGAACAAATCTTGTTACACAGTAATGGGGAAATACATCACTAAGCAGATCTACTTATTGTACTCAGATAAAGACAAAGGCAAGCCTAACTATACAAACAAATATAAATTAGTACATGGTGAGAATAAATAAATACAGAATGGAAAGTGCAAAGTAAAGAACACACTCTTTGTTAATGCATTTAACCCTCAAACAACTCCATGTGGCTAGGTCTAATTACTAACCCCAAGAAGAAAAACAGTATGGAGAGATTTAGTAGGCTGCCTGACATTTGGCTTTGCCACTTCAGATAGGAACTTCTGGACAATACTCCCTCCAGCAGAGCAGGGATGACCTCATGTTTTATATTAATAAGCTGCAAATGCAGAATGGTCACCTCTGAGTTGTAGATAAACTGAATGTAGGTGTATTCCATAATACCTTTCTATAGCGATGTCCTCATAGGATAACTATCTTGTCACATATAAGGAAAAGGAGTTATGAGAACTTCTGATGCAGAATATGACTCACTCATTTATAGTTGCAAGAAAAGGATTTTTATCCACCAGCATTTGGAAGCATCTACAGTTTTAAGGATAAATACTGAACTGTTGGCTAACCTGAGAAAATGAGGTAGGCCCAAGACCTTCAAGACTTAAATTACCGAAAATAAAGGGTGGAATAAGGACATACACACATAGAATATGGGTGTATATTGTTTTTCAGTAATGTCAGTCATTTTGTGAGAGTTTGTTGTAACTAATCTGCACTCTCCACTTTTATTGTCATCATTTATAATACTGCCATCTTCCTGGATAACTCTCATGACATGATTTAGTCCCAGGACCCATGTGGTGGAAGAAAAGACCTGGTTCCCACAGCTGTCCTCTGACCTTCACACAGGTGCCACGGCACACTCAGAGTGTCCCTCAAACACTAACTCAAACAAACAAAAACGTAAGTGTAGTAATTGTTAAAAACACCCATGCTGTAAAACCACAAGTGTTCAAGGGACTGTGTAGACGGCTCAGTTGGCAAAGTACCTGGTATTCAAGAATAAGGACCTGGGTTCGGATCCCTAGATGTGAGGTAACAACCTAAGCATAGCGGCTTGTGCCTTTAACCCCACCCTGGAAAGCTAGAGAGGTGGAGATAGGCAATCACTGCAGCACCATGGCCAACCAGCCTAGGCAAGTCAAGAACTTGAGGTTTAGTGAAAGGTTATGGGTTAGCCCACCCCAATATCCATCCCATGCATGATCTGCTGGAGGACATGAAGGGGTTGGTCCTGCTAAAGCTGCATGATCTCCAGGACACAGAGCAACAATAGTATATCCAGGAGGAGTCCCAGTGAGGGCCCAGCTTCGATAGTGTGGCAGAAACCAGAGACGTCAAACCAGACCAATGACTCTTTGCAATGAACTTGCAAGTAAAGACACATGGACAACAGGGTTTCCTCACTGAGTCACACTACAGCTTCCATGACAAGACTTATTCTTTCTTCCTTTTTCCTCTTAAATTTTACTGTATTTTTTTGTGGGGGAGGATTGCAAAGGCAGAGTGTGGATACGAAGGGGACATGAATGAGATCAAGATGTGTGATGTGAAAGACACAAAGAATAAATAAAAAGAAAGTTATTAAAAAGATGACTGTTGGGGCAGGTTATCAGGTCCTACCAGTTGTACTGAAGAAAACCAAGAGAAAGGATGGTAGGAGTTATGAGATGATCAACAATGGCAGTGCCACAGGGAATACCACAGTGAGAAACTGGAGAGAGGAAGCCAAACAGGTAGTGAGGAGCGAGTGAGGGTGACTGGGAGATATTCTGCAAAGGATAGCCCTGAGGGAAGGACTGAAGGAAGGGCGAGAGAGCCAGGGGAGTGTCTGTGGGGGGGGGAGTTCCAGCCAGGCGATATCAGATACCAAGCCAGAAGTGTTCCGGCAGAAATTTTCAAGGAACATTAAGTGTTTCACTAGAACGGGAAGAAGTATGCTCCAACACAGAACAGTCAGCTAGGGGCACTATGGGCAACACAGATGGCAGGGAAAGAAAGATAAGGCTGGAGAAGACTGTGGTATTTAGTAACACGGGGACATTAAGGTTCCTGAAAAGGGTGGTTTGCTCAAGTGGGGTAAGTCAAGAGAGCAGAATATATTAAAGGGGAATAGAAAAATAATAGCAGTACTGAATGTTTTATTTTTTTTTGGGGGGGTGGGTGGGGGTAGGAAAGGAAACATATAAGACCACAATCGAGTTGGGAGATAATCAACCAGGGAAAAGAGTGGTGCGAAGAGGACTTTTCATTGAACAGGGTGTGGCCATTAAGGAATTCATAAAATGGTTGAGGAGTAGAAGGAAACACCATTTTACTGTGAATGTCATGAAAGCCATTGACCACAGCTAAAGTACAACGGAGGAGAGAAGAAGTGAGGAGCAAAGCAAACTCGTGTGGAGTGTAAAGGGCACTGAGGCTTTCATCTGCTCCAGGCTCTGGCGGGAAGGGGCAGTCACGGGGAAGAGCACAGACCAGTTAGATAAAAGATCCAGAAAGCATAGGAGACACAAAAACAGTTACACAGGAAAGCAAGAATCTGCTGCAGCCAGGGTGCATGGGTAGCTGCTCAGAGAGCCGAGAATGATCTTAGAGGAAAGGATATTTGTAAGAGATTAGACGTGGTCTTGAATGTGACAATATCTTTTAGTGTGGGTATATAAAGGTGAAGAATCATCAAACATTTTCAACAAGTTAGAAAAATGCAATGATTGTCTGAAAGAAAAATTATCGGAAATAAAGGGCAGATTAAAAGATGGCCCTCTGTGAGAATAAAGCATGGTGAGCATGCTAAAGAGGAACTGTACTCCATCTTTTAATAAGAGAATACACTAGGTCTAATTAAAATTCTACTCAACGTAATCCAACACCACCCACATGCTTTTCCAAAACTACAACGTAAGAGCATAGTGGCTATACACAGCCCTCTCCAGCTGTATAGAAGTTCAGGACATGATGAAGCAGATTTACACTAAATAAATAAAAACAAACATGAAAAGAAAAGACATATACAGAAGCTCAGTTTCTCCAACATCATAAATGAGCCATGATCTTGTATCTTTCACATGCTAATACACATTGAAGACTTCAAACATAGAGACCTACTTTGTAAAATCGTTAAATTTCCATTCAGATTAATATAAATCATGCTTTTAATTTTAACTTGACTATACATTACAGATGAAAACATCTGCTGTAATTTTGTGAGAATGTTTAAAAGATCTGAGTTTTCAGTTTACTATTTGGTCAGATTAAAAAAGAAAAAAGAAGATTAAACTTGGTAACCACAGAAAAAAAGTATCTGTTTCTTGTGTAGTTGGATATGTGGTTCTCATCACAGAATAGAATCAAATGGATAAGGCAGTAATGATGCAGTTCAGTTGTAAAACGTTTGCCCAGCCTGCTTGGGTTCACCCCCAACACAGCAAAAAACACAAACAAACTATGTGCACTGAGCTTCCCCTCTTTAAGTGTTTTAAGAGATTCTTACCCTGTGAAATTCCTTCTTTGGTGCTTAATTCCCTTAGGAGATTTCCATATAAGGACGATTTATGAAATAAAACAGTTCTTCAAATTATTGACTTTTAAGTGTATTGAATACTAAATCAAAACTATAACAGAATATAATGTTATGGTTAAGTCCACAAAAAACTGTGACTTCTAATTAGACGGTAGAAGCAATCAGAGAAACTTACGGAATAATGTTGCAGGTACTGTATGACAGGTTTTTCACCTGAGGACAACTTAACTGAGCCAACAAAGAAAACTAAACAAAATATCAAAGAATTAAGTGATAGCACTTTTCTGTCTTTTGTACTCCAAAACCTTATATATAGATTTCAATCAAGTCATCATTTTGAGAGATTACATTTTAGTTTAATACATAAATCTTTAAGAGTTCTTCAGCATTTTTATATGAGTGTCTTAAATTACCTTTGTTAGGTTCATTATTTGACATACTACTTCTCGTTCTCTCTTTTGGACTTTTGGACAGAATCTCCCTATATGGTCTAGGATGGCCTTAAACTTTTGGTCCTCTTGCCTCAAGCTCCTGATTTTAGCTGGGTGGTGTGTTCAATCATACACAGGTCTAGATATGGCTGATTTTTACTTAAAATTCTGGAGGTATGTAACAAATATGCTTTTTAATGATGTCTGGATAAAAAAAACATATTTCTGAAAATCTGACTACCATCCTAAGATCTTATATTTAATAATTTATAGATTTTAGATTTTTTTCTGCTCCATATATTTTATTTAAAAAGAGAAAGAAGAAAAATATCAGATACCATGGTATTTTAGCTATAATAAAATTTGCTTGGAAGTTTTTCCTGAGGACCTTCTGGCCATTACAATAATTTACCCTACATTATTTTTTTTGAGATTATAATTTAATTATATCATTTCTCCTTTCCCTTCCCTTTCTACAAACCCTCCCATATATACTCCTTCCCTCTCTCCTTCAAAGTCATGGCCTTTTCTTTTCATTGTTACTGTACGCATGTGTATATATGTATACACATATATATTCCTAAATGTAACTTGTTCAGGCCAGGTAACGTTACTTGTATGTATGTTCTCAAGGCTGACAGTTTGGCACTGGATGACCGATCGGTGTGCTCTTCCCTGGGGAATAGCACCTTTCCTGCCCCCTACTTTCCTCAGTTGACCATAGTTTTACAATTGCTTCTCTTACAACAGATGGGGACCACTACAGAAAATCACAGCCATTTTAATCATTTAGCACTTCTTTTAAGCAGGATGCATATTTGCTATTTTTATATGAAAATATCTTTATTTCATCCAAGCTTTTAAATATCTTATGCTGTAGCCAATATTTCTTCCAGCACTTTGAACATGATTTGACTTCTGATTTTTTTCCTACTTAATAGCAGTTCTTTAAATTCCCATTACATTTATTTATACACATATGTATGTGTGTATGGCTTGAGTGACCCTGTGGTCCATGGGATGGAGCCCAGGTCCTCAGGCTTCAGCAGCCACACCTTCCCGTCCGCCCTCAGCAGTCTAGCCCGACCATAGTCCCTTTGAAGACCTCTTCGTTCCTTCTCTTAGTCCCGTGTTTATTCCCACAGTTCTTCTCATTATGTGTCTATAAGTTGTTTTTTAAAATGTGTCTTGAGATTTGTACACTTTCTGAATCTAGTAACTCCTATCTTTTTTATTCAAGACCGAACAATCCCGTTCAATATTTCTATCACCTTGTTCTCTGTCTTTTCTTATCAATAGCAACAAAACCTCTTCACTACTTTCTACACACCTCTAGTCTTTCCCTGGCGCTCTTCATCTTTTTGTTTACTGGTGTTTCTTTCCAGACACCATCTTCTTACCCAGCAGACTGCTGCTGCCTGGGGTGCTGCGCCTTCTTCTCCCTCCTCGCCTCCTACCCCTGTCTGTCTTTCTTGTCCTTCTTTTCTCTTTCCTTCTTTCCTTCTTCCCTCCCTCTCTCCTTTCTTTCTTTCTTTCTTTCTTTCTTTCTTTCTTTCTTTCTCTCTCTCTCTCTCTCTCTCTCTCTCTCTCTCTCTCTCTCTCTCTCTCTCTCTCTCTCTCTCTCTCTCTCTCTCTCTTTCTTTCTTTCTCTTTTTGTCCTGGAGAGCAAAACCATGTACCAAGTTATGCTAGGCAAGGGCTGCACTGCTGACCTATACTTCTAGCTTCTTTAATTCTAAGAATCTTAAAACTATCCATTTTTTTCTTAATTTTGGTCACTTACTGTTACTTTATAACTTAATTCTAAAATTTTTATGTGTGCCATGTATGTTCTGTTTTCCATGGCTTTTTTTTTTTTTTTTTTTTTTTTTTTTTTTGGTTTTTCGAGACAGGGTTTCTCTGTGTAGCTTTGTGCCTTTTCCTGGAACTCACTTGGTAGCTCAGGCTGGCCTCGAACTCACAGAGATCCGCCTGGCTCTGCCTCCCGAGTGCTGGGATTAAAGGCGTGCGCCACCACCGCCCGGCTCCATGGCTTTTATTAAATGTTTTACAGTAAGGTGTAAGATCACACAAAGTCTAAGAAAGAACAGGGGTTAGTATACCCTTCATGTAGCTTCCCACCAACTCTCCAGACGGTAGAGTGGAAACTGATTCTAACAGGAAGACAGTACTTCCCTTAAGGATCACTTGTTTTTCGGTCTTACAACCACACCCAACCCTTCTCATCCCACTTTCCCTCTTTCTCCAGAAACCAGTAAAATCTTGAAGCGTCTATAACGCTGTCATCACAAGAACATACTGGCGTGTCTCCACCCTGTTGTTCACCGCATTCTGTCCTGTTGTGGTGCTGAGAATGAACCCAGGGCCTTGTGTATCCTAGAAAAATGCTCTTCCACTGAGCCATACTTCCATCCCCAAGGACATGTAAGAAAAGAATCCTTTTATAATTTATAATTACATTCACCAATCTAAGTCTCCGGAGACTCAGCCAGGTTGTTGTATATAACAATATTCCATTCTGTCTTATTGCCAAGTAGTAGTCTCTGATAGGAACGCTCACAGATTGCTTTAATTACGTATCTACTGATGGACATCTGTCTGTTTTCTTCAGTTTGTATCTAGGAATAAAGTGCTGTAAACATCCGTAGAGTCACTCTCTCTGGATACTTTAGATGCCTGCTGGAGTTCGTCCTTGCTACTGCCACAATCCCAAGTGATCTGCACTGATGTTGGAGTATCTAATAACTGTTGAGAAATAGTGTAAATTCTGGTTATTATACTGCCTTTGGTGGGAGAACAGGGGTGCAACTGATCAGTGCTGGGTAGCTTGGTAGAGAGGAAGGCAAGCTTCCCATGTGGGTTCTGTTAGTGATAGGGTACTTCTTAACATGAAACATTAGAATGCCTGTAGTGGGTAGCTGTTCCAGCTTTGACCTTGAAACAGCACCCCACTGAGGCAGCCGGTAACTGCCACGCCTACCTAGGACCTGCCCCTAGGGCGTGGCTGAGACAGGAGCCCTTAAGACCCCAGATCTGTACATGCTGGCCCTCTCAGGGCTCCTCAGATCCTGGATGCTAGATTGCAGACCAAGTCAGAGTTCTCCAGAGAACCACGCTGGACTGCACCTCACCTCTTCCAGATCCTGTAACCAACCCCTCTACTGGCTGTAAGTTACCCCAAAATAAACCTCCTTTTAACTACTAGATAAACTACGTGGAGTTGCCTTGTTAAATCCCCACATTAAGTGTCAGTTTTCTATCCAGCCTTACCTGACAGGACCGTACCATGCTGATCAGGGGTAGAAAGAGTGTAAGAGCCAGAGGAGGCAGATGATGCCAAGACAACAGTGTCTTCTGGACATAGCGGGGCAGTGGCACATATGAACTCAGGGCAGTTGTGACAGCATGCACAAGACCACGCATGCCCAAACCAGACCAAGTTCTAGTATGCAAAGGGGTGATGAGCACGAAGTTCCACTAACCGAGGAGCTCTCAGCACTGGTGAAGGGCTGGGAAAGGAAGGGTTAGTTGGTGTAGTCCCTGTCTGAGAAGTCAAATACACTCCACTGGAAGGGCAAACCTCCAAGACTATGTGGGCAGCACAAATTAAAACCTTATTGGGGGGAATAAAAAGGCAAAATATTGGCTGTGGAGGGAAGGAAGATAGATCTGGGAAGAGTTGGGGGAAGGAGGGTTGCATACGTTCACAATTTATTGCATACTCTTCCTAACACTGAGAAAATATGCCCTCTAACCTTCAGCCCCCAGTTTTCCTCATTGGATATTTCTGCTCTGCTATTCCCTAAGTTCAAAAACATGTCACAAGATGTCTTGTCCAATTGAAAATCTACACAGTAGAGGCTTGTAAACCTGAGTACTTAGATTCAAAAGTCTTATTTGGAGACCCAGTTTGAGCTCAGTAGAAGCACAGATTTCTAGGGCTTCTGATGGACCCTCCTGCAATATCTGAGTATCAGTGTGTGTCAGAATCAAGGGAGATGGGAATCTCTGCTTTAGTTACAAAGCCTCACTGGAAGGATTAGCCAATCCCTTTAATACTAATAGAACAAGTGACGTATCAGGAAGGTGATCTTACTAATGGAGGGACCACCATTTACTCACTTCCAACTGACTGCCAGACAATGTACCACGTGCTTTACATTCACGGTCACATTATCTGCACTCTTATTCCACTGGCACAGATGATAAAATGTGCAGAAGTTAGGGACGTCCCTGTTCCTCTTTGCTTGGGCCAATTCTGGGCCACACTAATTATCCTTGAGTAATTATTAATAAACTCCACATTCTCTCTCTCAAAAGAAAAGTTATTTTCAAGAATTACATGAACAAAAACTTATTATAATTTAGCCTTCATAAATTTACCCAAATAGTAAAAATTCAGTTATCTAACACTATAACATAGTTATTTGTTTACTTATTGTTTGGTTACTTGGTATTGAACTGAAAATATTTCATGTCCTAGGAAAACTATCTATCTCTGGGCCCCAGCATAATTACAAAGTAAAATTCTCATACCATTTGGTGATGCCGTAATAATCTTTAATAATATTCTGCAGAACCGCACGATAGAAGAGTGATTCAGTAGGCAGCTGAAAAAAATGCAGATATATGTATAAGAATAATAAATAAATAAAACCCAGGAACAAAATTAACACTAGACTTGGGAACTTGTAAATGTTACAAATCTGACTTTGCTGTTAAACAAATAGTAGGATTTTTATAGTTTTTCTACTGTAAATTAAAGGATTACCCTGAGACTAACTCACTGAGAAAGTAATTCTGAAACAAAACAAGAAACCATAAAAGGATTTGCAGGAAATGGGGAAAGGTCATAATCAATAAAAATTAAGCTATTGCCCCAAATGGATTACTCATCAGCTAAAAGGGTAGAAATAAACTTTCAAGTCCACCCACATGATCTCTGAAGTCCAGCAGAGTCAGGAAGGACATGTGTGAAAAGAACATGATGAGGCCATTTCCTAAGTGATGTGTAAAACCTAGGATTCACACTGTGACGGACAGTGCCTGTGTGAAATGTTTTAAAAACCATGTCCAAGGCATGAAAGATCACAGCGCCACAGCGTTGAAGAGTAGAGAGAAAAAGGACAAAGGAAACAGGAAACACTGCTTGTAGGAGAAAAACAGAGAGGTGCCTCATGAATGTTCTAACTTTTTTTTTTTCAAGTTTTATTTTATTTTTTAAATTATATGCGTATGTGTGTGTCTGCATTCAGGCATGTGTACAGGTGCCCACAGAGGCCCAGAGGTGTTGAAAACCCTGGAGCTAAGATTTACAGGAGGTTGTGAGCTGTCTAATATGGGTACTGGGAACTGAGCATAAAAAACTATAAAAGCCACCAAAATTTACCTCAAGAGAGTTCTTGATACTGACAGTACAGGAGTAAAGAAAAAATAATGCTAGCAACAAGCCAGCATTCATGCAAAATTACTATTTTCTTTTCTTTTTTTTTTTTTGGTTTTTCAAGACAAGGTTTCTCTGTGTAGCTTTGCGCCTTTCCTGGAACTCACTTGGTAGTCCAGGCTGGCCTTGAACTCACAGAGATCCGCCTGGCTCTGCCTCCTGAGTGCTGGGATTAAAGGCGTGCGCCACCACCGCCCGGCAAAATTACTATTTTCAAAAGAGAAAAATATGAGCCAAGATTAAGGAAGGCCAACGATAATGGATGCTTTGGAGAAGTCAAAGAAGATGAAATTAACTGCCCAATGCCTGGTCAAGTTCTAAGGATAGGTTTCAGTGGGGTGAGTATTTTACTGACTTAGTCTTTTCAAATTCTGTTCTTCTTTGAAGTGACAAATTGTAATTTTCATTCATTTTCTTTGGATGCGTGTTTGTTCTTGTGTGGATGTGTGTGCACATGTGCAGAGGACAAGCTCGGGTGTTTTTCCACAGAAATGGCCCATGTCTACCTTTCTTGTCGCAACAGGGTCCCTTGCTGGTTTAGACTTCACCAAGTAGACAGGATGGGCTAGTTGGCAAGTGCCAAGGGCTGTTTCTGCCTTGCCAGGGCTGGGATTACAAATGCAGGCTGCCATACCTGCTTTTTAACATGGGGTCTGAATTCAGGTTATCTGGCATGCAAGGCAAGCACTTTATAAATTGAGTTATCTTCCCAACTTTATTTTTTGTCTATTTTTAACCAGAGTAAGTATATTTGAATTCAGCAATAGTCAAACACTAAATAAAACCTTGTCTTTGTTTTAAGGCAGAAAACCTGCCACCTACAAAACATGGGACAAAATCAATTATCATTCCCAAGTTACCGTGAGCAAATAAAAGCTTTACAATTGCTTCCTAAGAGAAAGAGAAATGTTCATTCTTGGAATGACTAAGCTGATCCATCCTGGTGAATGCAGAGGGGAGGGAGAGAGGGAAGGAGAAGACACCCATCCTTTCCCAAGCAGCCTGTGCCTGACTATTATGGGAGTACACTGGGTATGGCTCAGAATTGACTTTCCTTCCTTCACAAGTGATAAAGCCACCTAACTTTTAGTGCATTTTCAAACCAGGAAAAAACAGAGTGTATACCCTGATGCATGCATTACTCATTCGATGCACAGGACTACGGCAGAGGGCACAAGCTACAAGTCATGATTCTGTAACTAATTTAGGGAGCCAGACTGTATCATTAAACTTCTGCTGCATATCATGTTCTTATGTAAGGTTAAAATAATATCCAACTCCTCAGACTGAATGGACGCATGAGCAAAATCTTGGAAAACAAAAAACAATCACACGAGTCGACACCAACGTGATAGAGGTTCCTCGCTTTCCCAGGGCCCCAGGGAAACACTAAGGTAGCGTGTACTGTAGAAGTCAAGGATGTCTGGTGGGAGGAGAGATTGCAGTCCCAGAGTTTGTTATCTTCCAGTTGCCTCCTGCACAATCATGACCCATAACTCACAGTCCTGGGTATTTATTACCACAATTGACAGGAAGTTTGGAAAGCTCTACATTAGACTGAACTATTATTTTCAAGATAACCATTATTACTGGTGATGACAGCTGACATTGACTGAGCACTTAGTATTCATTTGAAACGTTTTACCTGTGTCCCTCACTTTATTCACCATGACACATCTTAGGCAAGCAAAATTAACAGACAGGAGAAAAAGCAACTACCACCACCACCAAAGGACCCATCAAAGTTACCGGTCTAGAGCAAGTCATACTTGTTATTGCAACTATTATTTCTAAAATACAATTAACACTAATGTTCCTTCAAAAAGAAACAATAGATTTTTCAAAATTTAGGTTCAACAGAATAATTTTATGATAATGTTCAAAAATGTTTTTTTAAAATTCATAAGTTTCATGAATACACAGACGATAATACAGTTAATGGATATTTAGGACATATCAAACTTCTATTTATACTTGTAAGCCTGTTTAGCTATTTCAACTTATTAAATTGAAAAAGTTATCAAATAACCAAATGAAACATGTTTTAGATTACACTTCAATAATACATTGCACGTTACATCATTTTTTTTTGTTTGAGCTAACCCCATAAAAGCCTGATGGTCAGCCACAGTGTTTGGTAGAAATATTTACAGATTGTTAATACAATATGAAGAAATGAGAGGTTAGTATAAGAGCATAATGTGGAAAGTTTCTCAAAGCTCAATATATCGTTCCATAAGTTGACTTTACTTTAAACACACAGAGCATGTATACACTTGAATGTGCAGCGGTGACAAGCAGAGGTGATATTTATTAAAATCCATCAGGTTTCAAGTTCAACAGCAGGTCAAGTCTGAGGAGGGCTTGAGAGAAAAACTATCTTAGCTACATTAAACTCTCACTTACCCCTTGGCCAACTGCAACCCGTTCCAATGCCTTAAAGGAGAAAGAAACAAGACAAAAATTGCTGACATATTTAATCTTAGGAGATTTATAAATCTACTCTAGAAGAATTTGCAATAGTGACAATCAAAAAGATTAATTAAGTGATAACATGTAAGCTTACATAGTTAAAAGTATCAATATTATTAAAGCATGTGAGCTAATATGCTTATATAAATTAGGAGTAATTTATAATGGAAAAGTGTCATACACACAAACACAATCATAGTCTGATTATACACTCTGAATTGTAGGAGGAATTAGAAAGCCACAGAATTAAAAATGGCAGAGTCTGACTCATGTTCAGTGTGGCCAGACAATCAAATCCAAAACTGCTCTTATGTATGATACAGACATAGATGTGTTTGTAAACTTATAAACATTTAATGATTTATGGGACATGTAATTTCATCTTTTTAGTTTTACTTCACTGTTGGGAATTAAACCCAGGTTCTTGTACTTAATTATGCAGGTGATCTATCAGTAAGCTACCTCCTGATCTCTTCATTTTATCTTTCAGCAAGCAAACATGAACAGGCTGTAGGTGGAAGAGAATTTTAGGGAGAAAATATAATCTTTATGTTACATGAATTCAAAGCACATTCTCATCGGATCCAGCATCAGAAGAAATGGAACTTGTTAAAGCGTACAGTGTCCCCATGTGTTCTGAATGCTTGTTTGGTACTGGCACTATTTTGGGAGGCCGTAGAACATTTAAGAGACAGTCTAGCTGGTGGGAACTGGTTACTAGTGGTGTCATGATCGCTCTTGCTTCCTGACGTGCAGTGGTGTGAACACTATGCCCTCACTGCCATGAGTGGGGCTGCCTCACCCTGCCTCCCTGCCACAATGAATTTAGATCCTCAAGACTGTGAGCCAGCATAAAGCTTTCCTACAGTGTTACACTGTTAGGTACTATAGTCACAGCGACACAGATATAACTAATAGAACACTCTGACACACTTTTACAATTTATGGTATTGATTTTACACTTACACTTAAGAACGCAGACATTTTATATAGTATTTCCTAACATTTCTAATAATCATATTGAACATATGATATTTACTATATAATTTATGTATGGAATAGGCCTTTACAAAACTCTTCATTTCTTAGACATACATTTCCACATTTATTGGATATTAAGTATTTAACTAAATTTCTGTTATTAAATTTTTATTAGAAAACATTCCAAACATAAGGTAGAAAAAGTATAATTGATCTTCATAAGCTTGCTATTCAAATTTTAAATCTCTGTGTTTTGCTTCAGGTTTCTAGGTTTCCATAAATAGTTTTTTTTAGCTATAGTTGAAATAAATACTTTTTGAACTAAAATGTAATGTACAGACTATCTTGTTTCAATGCAGTTTTTACATATGTATCATTGGCCTGATCAGTAGCTTACCTGAAATTGAGCAGCTAGTTAGCAACTGATCATGACATGTTCTTTGACCTTTTATTAATATCTTTTTTCCTAATGCCCCACAGATGGGGTGAGGTTTGAGGGTGCTCATTGTATGAAAATGTGCTTCAGTGAGTATTACAGAACAAATGTACATCAAGTTAACTTCCCTAAAAAAGTCTGTTTCAATTTCTTGCCTTTAGGGTATAAGCCTGGCTTGTATGATTCCACGATCATGACATTCTAAGGAATGATTCTGACCCTAACAATATTCTGAGCATGTTCCATTTACACATAAAATGAAGGATGAGGGGAAATTTCCAGAAGCACATTAAGTGTGCTACATAAGAAAATGATTATTTGAGAATAGATTTCTAAGCTATTCCTAGGATACAAAACCTCTGAAGTTACTTACAAACATATAATAGTAGACTGGTAACTTAGAAACAATGGGCTTTGAATTAATCCATTTATCTAATGACTGGACTATTAAACAAATTGTCCAATGCACTATATTTTATTTTTAAAAAGTTACTGTTTAAGTAAACCAACATGTTGTGATGACTGCATATATATAGTGAAATGATTCATACAGGTAAGCAATTTCACATCTCCATTATCGTTTTCTTTTTAAGTGTACGTGGTAAGAGCACAGTGCTCAGAATATTTAAGTACATCATACAATATTAATTATGGTCTTGGTTCTATAATTTAGTTTTCTAGATTCATTCTTCCAGACTAACTACAACAGTTAAGCTTTCTGATGATAATTACTCACCTGTAATATTTAGCTTGTTCTTTTGTAAGCTAACACAGTATCATGAACAAAGAATGCCAAGGGCTAAAGTAGTCTACATTTGGGAACACCAGTAAAATCAAACAAAATAGTTTTTGATGAGCTACTTCATATTACGCATAGTTTAATAGTTTCCTATTTTATAAGAAAGTTAGAAGGTGAAATGACTTTTGCAAATATACAAAGATACTACCAAACTATGCATAAAGTACTGAACTGAGTCTGTGTTTAAGACCTGGTAGTTGAAACATTTCATATTATAAATAAAACAACTACATGCAAACTTTTCTGTGATGCTGCATATAAAATGGGTGGCTGAATATCTTTATCTTTTTTTTCAGAAATCACATTGTTCAAAAACATTAATGGTTGTGCTTTGTTAAAATTTGGCATTTAACACAACCTGGCTAAAAAACAATGAGTTGCATAACATCTGGATAAAGTTCTCATGTTTTCTAGAAAACACAGCCGTACCAAGCACGCTGACATTCTTGCATTACGGCCGCAACACCATCTCTCCTCTTTCAGATAGCGGCACATTGGAAAGCCCCAGATTTCTTGAGCATATTCTGCAGATGGGAAAAATAAGGATTAGTTAAATAAAATTCTTCCTCTTCCAGTTACAATAAATAATCTATTGAGAGAGCAGATAGGTCATTGAGGAAGTCAAACAGTCGGGAAAATGAGGTGGTGACAAGATGCTGAATAGTGCGTTCCAGTTTGCTAACTGACAGCTTGTTAATGTTATCAGCTGTATTTGTGCAGAAACAGCTATCTTGTGTTGAAGCTCCAGACCTGATATTAGCCAATTTGCCAAAAACTATTTATATAAGATTTAGCAAAAGCAACTTAAAATTCAACAGTCTTCCTGTTTAGTGTAACCATAGGAGACAACTAATAACATACTGGACATTTATTGCTGACCTAACTTTCTAAAATGAAATAAAAATACAACAGCTGGCCACTTATTAAAGAAAGAACAAATTCATTCCCAGCAATAGTGAGGCATCATCTTTCTTGCCGCTGTGGTCACTTTTATGGAATGCAACAGCTGTATAGACTCTTTTTTTTTTCCATTGTTTTCAGAAGCTGTGATGTTTTTCTGCTACAAACCCATTTGGCTCAACTGCATTTATGATTCAAATAACGACAACAAAAATCAACATTTCTACTGTCAACTAATTCAGACTTACACAACTTGCTAGGTCTCAAACACCTTACATGGAAATACTAAATCCAGTATGCTCTTGGGAAGGCAAAGAAACCACTTATATTTTAAATTGTGGTCTCAGAAACAGATATCAACGTTATTAAAATTGTGACAAATAATTGAAAATTAAGATAAACACACATTGTTGTTGGATTAAGAAAAACATACAAACTTGAAAAAAATCCTTAAAAGAAAAATGCAACTGAGGCATATTCTACTAAGAAATGTCTGTACTATGAAGGATTGAGTAACTTTTGATTAAAAGAGATAGTTTAAATTTTACGCAGAGCATAGATCACTGAAGTATTATATTAAAATTTATAATATACCCCACCAAAAGCCAGACCCAAAGTCCAACTCGTTCCCTACCTTCAGAATTGAGTACTCATAATTCTAGTATTATATGGTATTCAATACTGTGGAATAATACACTAAGTGCTTTACCTGTACTGATTGGGTTTAGTCTTTGTAGCAGTTCTATGAACTAAGTATACTATTATTCCTAGGTTTCAGATAGGGAAACTGGGCATAACCAGGTTAAGAAACATACTGATTTACACAATCTCACATGGGCAGTCTGACTCCAGAGTCCATGCTTTCAGTTATCAATCAAGCTGACATCCAATCCTCATTCACAATCTATCTCACTTGCAATTACACAGGATTCATGTAGCATTGAAGCCTACGCAGACTGCAGGGTCCCTGGGCCACTTCTATTTTCAAGATTACCTAAAAGAGTGGTTTGCGTCTCACTGAAGGTTTTATGACTTAACTCAGACATCATTCTTGCTTAACGGAAGAATTCCCCTAGACAGCCAGATATTACCGCCAAGAGTGAAGTACTGAAGAGCAGGTATGCTATTTTATTTAACGTGGTTACAACCAAGCAGTCACCAATAAAAGCTAATTCCACCCTCTCCTTGTTCTTTGTACTCAGAGGGTTTAAGTGTTGAGACTGAACTGAAATTGCCAGTCTCCCACGGAGTCACTAGAATAGCTAGCTACAGACCAGCTATTCTACATACAGTTGGCTAAATGCAGAAGCAACAGATGCGAATTCTTAGGCTACTGTGGTGGATGTATCATCGCCCCCCCCCCCCCCGCCCCTCCAGTCTTTCTCTAGCCGAATGGGATAACTGTGGTAGACCAACTACAGCAATGGAAAAAACGAGGGGCAGAGCACAGAAAATAGAATGGAAGACTTAAGAGTCTCTGAAGCTGTTTGGAGTGGTTAACTCCATACCAACTCCATTTGTAACCCGTGGACTGAAACAGAAATGGCCCTAGATCTTGTTTAAGCCACTGTCACTCTGATGCTGAATCTATTATTTTTCCTCCACTTCTTCTCAGCCTCTTAGAACAAGTTAAATCTGTATTTAATCAACCTGACCTTATTAAGAAGCAAACCCCATGGGATAAAGGAAGCAATACCTTAAGAGCACCCACAAAGCACCAAAAGGACAGTAATTAAATAGTTCTCCCCTAATCATTAGAGAAATCTTTCTAAGGATGTTACATTTGAATAGAGAATTAAATCAAATGAGAAAGTAAGCCATGAGAATATGGTCAGGCCTGTTTCCTACATTCCATGTCAACTGAAGAGCAGCATAGTTTTAAAACTCAGTCTGTACTGAATGAACATGGGCAGATGAATCCCTCTGATCTACAGTGGTGTACACTGTACACTTTTTCATGTCATTATTCCCTAAAGAAAAAGGCACAACAACTCCTTCTATAACATCTACATTTAGGAGGTATCCATTCAATCTTCCATGAAGGTTGCATGAAGATGTTATACTACTTTGCATGAGGAACTAGGACTTCCGCAGCTTTGGGTAGCTCTGGGGAAGCCTGTTTCCAATATCCTGCACAACGTGAGAAACAACAGTATCAAGGATGATTCAATGAAAAACCACAAATAAACCCCCCCATGCTTCCAAAGAGATATGGGTCCCAAACAGCTGAATATCTTCTTAACAACTCAAAAATTGTAACTGAACAGCAATTTCCCAACCTCTTTAATATGCCAACCAAATACCTGTAGGCAAACAAGCTTGTCCCACTGAAAAACAGTATGAAAGTCAATTTATTTACTCAAGAACACAACACAACACAAATTCCACTTACATGAAATAACAGAAGACACCCTCAAAACAAAAATAAACAACCCTAAAATCCCCATAGGAAGCAGGTAGGCTAACTGCAGCCCTCCACCCCTCTCTTTTTTCCTCCCGGTCTTACCCCCAGTTCTGTAGCAGCTCCCACCCCCCTCTCTAGTGGATCACACCTCCACTTCCTTCCTCTCTAAACTTCCTTCCCTTCACTCATCACTTTACTCCAGCCTCTACCTTCAGCAGGCATTCCCTGGTAACCTGGCAGCCAGGCCTGCCAGGAAATAAACAGACCATCAAAGCAGGCAGGGGGCTTCAGATTTTCCCTCCTTCTCCTCTCCTCCATAGCCAATCCCCCAGTCTCATCCCTGGCAGACTACCTATTGGGTCCTCACTCTCTGCCCCCATGCCCAGGGGAAGCTACTCTGCATGTTACCGAAGGAGAAATACAAACACCAACCTAGTCACAATCCCTCTGATCTACAGTGATGTCCTGCCTGCCTACAAGATATGCTAGGGCAATGGTGGCACAAAGCCTGTGGGAGTCACAACCAACATCTGATTTGACTTAAGGCCCACTCCATGAGATCGAACCCATACGTGACACTGCTTGGGTGACCAAGAACAGAAGACTGAGACAGCTCAGGGACTTAGGGTAAGACCAAACACTACTGTTCTGAAATAATAAAAATAAAAATAGATAAAATAAAAAGAAGCAATAAAATGACTCATAATGACTTGCTATACTCAAAGATCAGTTCCTTGCTCAGACATCACCAGAGAAGCTTCCTCCTGCATCAGATGGGAACAAATGTGAAGACCCACAGACAGACATTCTGCTGAGTGACAGATTAGAGACCTTGGAACACTCAGCCCCATCAAATCCCTCCCCTCAGGGGTCAGGGAACCCCAAGGAAGTGGAAGCAGAAAGTATGTAAGAGCTAAAGGGGCTGGAGGACACCAAGAAAACAAGGCCTTCTAAATCAACAAGACAGATGTACAGAAGAACTCAGACTGAGGCAACATGCACAGGACTTATACGGGTCTGCACCAGATGGGGATCTAGAGCTGAAAAGAGAAGCGGACACATGCGTCCACCCCAATCTCCAATTGATAAGCACTTGCAAATGAAAACTGAGTTTTCTCCAAGGGAGTCTCACTGGGGAAACAACTCTTAAGGGTAGGCTGCATGTTTATCAGTAGGTGGTCAACAGAAAACAACAGAAAAACTCAAAAGGCATAGTTGGGAAGTTCCTTGTCTCATAATGGTATGTAAGGGCTTTTCCTTTTTAAAATTATATGTGTGTGTGTGTGTGTGTGTGTGTGTGTGTGTGTGTGTGTGTGTATACATCCTTTATGTGTAGAGTATGGCTTATAATTTACTGTGTTTTATTTTTTATGGGATTTCTAAGGGTGTTAAGGAGTGGTTCTCTGCTTCTATATCTGTTTCTCATGCCTTTTGTTAGGCTTTTTTCCTTCTGTTTTTTTTCCCCCTATTCCAGTGTGTTAGTTTGTGTTTTATCTTATTATATTATTTTCCCTTAGGAGCCGGTTTGTTTTCTAATGAGAGATAGAAAGGGGGTGGACCTGGATGGAAGGGGAGGGAGGAGGAACTGGGAGGAGTAGAGGGAGGGACACTGTAATCAGGATATATTATATGCAAAGGTATTTTCAATAAAATGGAAAAAATACATGAAGACTGAAAAAACGTACTCCAACCCCCAAACAATGGACTTATAATGAAAAGCATAACTGCACTGCAATGCATCTCACTCTGCAAGAAGAAAAAAAAAGTATGTTTAACTGCCTGCAAATAGGTAAATAGACCCTCTTATGGTGAGAAAGAAAATTTAGACTGAAAAATATTACTTAATACTAGATTGAAAGAAATACAGAATTTCTGGAAAAATACATTTTTATATTGGCAGGGTCTATCATTACCAGGAAAAAAAATTAATAGTAAAAAACTTATGGCCAACTTATTTCGGAATCTCGGAACTACAGGAACTCTGAGAAGTAACAAATTATTGCAGCTGAAAATATGAAGTCTCAGGATTGGTTTCCTTCACAGCTTTAGGGCACAGATACAATCTTGGAATTAGCAATGAATTGTAAGGACGTAATTATCCCACACCAGAGATCGGAAACAGAGAAACCCACTGCTGGAGGAAGTGTGTTTCCTTAGGGGAAAGGACATTCTATAAGAAATTGTCATTCTATAAGAAATAAAAGCCATTAGAGCAGATGTTACATATATTAACAGTTCTGCTACTGTCTAAATTTGAGACAGTGTAAGACTGTAGTATAGGACTTTGCAATTGGGGAGAAGGAGAATATATGATTAAAATAAAGTGCATATATTTACTCAGTAGAGACCTGAAAACAAACAGTGAATTGGTGGTCTTGGGTTTTTTGTTTGGTGTGTGTGTGTGTGTGTGTGTGTGTGTGTGTGTGTGTGTGTGGCGAGGGGCGGGGAGTGTTTGAGACAGGGTTTCACTGTGTGGCTCTGGCTGTTCTGGAATTCACTATATAGTCCAGACTGCCATTGAACTCAGAGAGTTTCACCTGCTTCAGCCTCCTAAATGCTGGGATTAAAGGTGCGAGCCACTAAAGATGAGTTATTAAGGTCTGGGATGGGTTAAAAGGTGTGATGGGATTATGCCTAAAACAGACAGTAGTAAAGCAGAGAGTCTTGTGGTACATCAAAGGGACTTTTCTTGAGGAAATAAGAATTCTGGGATTCCCAAGTAAGTTCTGGTAATAAAGGGAGGTATGCTTGGGAGGCACACCCAAAATCCCCCTAGTTTGTAGATGATTCAGCATGAGAAGCAGTAACAGAGCAGTCATACATCCAGCATACCAACCTATCACTGGAAAAACAGAGGCTGGGAAAGAATGGGCATACTTCTCACATGTTCCCTAACTTGTACTCATGCTGGCAATGAGGGGGAAGAAGGGTGGATTCTTTCTTATAAAGTTAGTACTATCACAATCAGAGGTAACTCAATCTACTTGCAAGACAGTCTCATCTTATACCACGTGGACTACATTTATTTCTGTTGCTGTGATAAAACACCATGATCAAAGGGAATTTAAACTTACCCTGTTGGAGGAGGGGGTGAGGGATGAGGGAGAAAGTGGGGGAGGGAGCGGGAGGAGGGATGAGAGGGAGATCTGTGATTGGTATGTAAAATCAATTAAAAAATTTTAAAAAAGGAACTTAGGGAAAGAGATGGTTTCTCTAGCTTACACTTCCATGTTACAGTCCATCACTGACAGAGGTCAATGCAGCAACTCAAGCAGATAGTCACATCACATCCACAGACGAGAGAAGAAAGAATATACCCATGATGCCTGTGAGCTCAGTACTCAACTACCCCTCTACTCTCTTCTACTCTCTACTCTTACATAGTCCAGGACCACAAGGCAGGCAAGGGTACTACTCACAATGGCACAATGGGCTGGGTATATTAATAACCAAGCCAATCCCTTCCTTTAAGACATGCCTACAGGCCAATCTGATATAGGTAAGTGAAACATCCTTCTAATTCTAAGTTGAAACATCCTTCTCATATGAATGTGTGAACAATTAAAATTAAACAGCACGCACGCACGCGACCTCACACACACACACCCACACACAAACACAAAGTGTGAAGGAGGGAAGTACAGTCTTAATGCATGGCCTGCTTCCCTGAATCCCTACCTAAAGCACCTACAATACAAACTTTAAGTTCCTAAGGCAACTTACAGGACTGTCACCGCTGACTGGCTCTCTACGAACCCGAACCTACTAATAGACAGGGCATCATTGGGAAGTTGTCTGAAGCTGCCTCGGTTTCCTTTGTAGGTGAGATCCTAGTGTGCCCACAGCTCAGCTCTTTGAACACAGTACATGGAAATAATTGAAAATCTCAGTCAAGGTCTTCCATGTAAAAGTTAGGTATTATCTTTCGAGGTCATTTATCTGATTCACTCAGAATGTGTGAAGAACGAGGCCTCTCAGATCTTGAATGACAGCCAGAGTTCCTGTTCCTGTTAACTATATTCTTGTATCCCATTCTACTCTGGTCAAGTTGGACATCTGTCATCCTTGTCGGTGACTCCTGTTGTCCTTGTCACCTCCAGGTTATCTTTAAATAATAATTCCCAGCAGACAAAGCCCTTCCGTCTCTTTCACACTATCAGTTCTCACTACTATTATTTGGAGGCTTTTGTCATTTAGGGATGTCTTCAGGGATTCTACTAGTTCTTTTTCCCTGTGTTAACAGTATCCCTGCCCACTTAATTAAACAAGCTGGAAGTTTAGAATCATTTCCTATTATTTCTTTACTCTCCAAATTTCAAATACATAGATTTTTATTTAGTCATCTTCATTAGCTCTTGACTTGACACATGACACATGACTAATACCACTGTTTACTTTCTTTTAGTCTTATTTATCCTTTATCTTAGGGGTAATATTATCTCAGGGAAACACACACCTAGCTAGGCCACTTCAACACATTTTGTTTTCTTCAACACTGGAATATATGAGATAAATTCAATGGAAACTGAGTCTTTCTTTCCCAAGAATTATTTGAATTTTTATTTATGTGTGTGTGTGTGTGTGTGTGTGTGTGTGTGTGTGTCTGTGTGCGTGCGCGTGTGCGCACACGTGCGCCTATCTGTATTCCGAATGCATACAGATATTTGCAGGTGCCGAAGGATGCCAGAAGAGGAGCTAGAGGCCCTAGAGCTGATATTACAGGTTACTGAAAGTGGCCTGAGATGGTAATGGGAACCCAACTTGGTTTCTCTATAAGAGAAGCAAGTGCTCTTAATCACCATACATTTCCCCAGGCCCAACAGTGGGTCTTTGCAAATTAATTAGCTAATAGGAAATCATATTGTGGATGTGTCCTAAATTCAATGATTGATTTCTCACTATGAAATTTTAGGAGGTCTTAATAATCTTTCCTTAAAGCAGTCTTGTCTGGCTTCTACGATACCACTGTCTCTCATTTGTGGGTTTAATTCTCTTCATATCACCTTGCTGGCTAATTGTTGCCTATCTCATGCTACATGTTCCCACAGCTCAGTCTTAATACTTTCTACACCTGTTGGATATTTTATGTGAACAAAGACTTATGAACTCAAATGCTTATAGTTTTTACACAAATGTGAAGTATTACGTGGTGTGTAATAGGCAGTAAACCATTTGTTGGGTAGCTGAGTAGCTTATTTGCACATGTACCTTCATGAGCACAATGTCAGGCAAATAGTCCAAACTTATTCTATAAGTACTTTGTATGAAGTGGGTAAGAAACCCCCGATCTGTTTAGGATCTTTCCTAAGGTCTTCTTATCTATACATCAGTCTGCTAGGTGTCAATAAGTTCTCCCAAGCCACATAGTGTAAAACATTGTCCTGTCAAGTTTCTATTGACTGCTGGAAACCTTTGTCATGCCTTAGTTTGTGTCTACAACATTCTGGCTTTGGCTTGTATGACAGACTTCCTCCTATGCATTTTTCCATTGTGTTGTTGATATCACAACATTCTGGCTTTGGCTTGTATGACAGACTTCCTCCTATGCATTTTTCCATTGTGTTGTTGATATCGCCTGAAGGACACCAGTCACTGGATCTGGGGCACTCATTAAACAAAGACCCAATTTCTGACAGGTTCACATGCTAAGATTTTGAATGAACGTAACTTTGGGGCATATTACTAAATGTACAATACCTAAATAGTTTATGTGACCTTATTCTTTTCTGTAACCATATACACACAAACAACAAAAATGGATTCAACAAGTTCTATTTTTATATATTTATGCATATACAAACATATATGCAAAACAAATATAATCAAAGAAATTTATTGAGTGCTCTCTACATCCCAGAACCTGAACTAGTAAATATTTTTTCATTTCACTGAATTATGTATATCTGATACATATTTTTCCAATATTTTTTCTTGATAATATTTTTATTGAGGTATGAATGACATATAAAACTTGTATATATTTTAACATATACAACCTGACATGTGGTTATTGGTACATATACTCATGATACCATCAAGTCACTATTGTTAGCAATGTCATAACCATACTCTAAAACTCTCCTACTCAGAGTTTTGAGGTTTGTCTATTTATTCATTTTTAATTTAAATAATTTTGTTTTCTTGAATTTTATTTTAATTAAAAAATACATTTATTTACTGTTTATAAATTTTATACATGTAAACAATGTATTTGATCATGAATTGCATATGAACTAACACATTCACAAATAAACATGGCATCTCTGAACTACACATTTATAAATCTCCCTTGGGATTTTTAGTTTTTAAATTAACGTCAGAATCCTACAAGTATATGATAATTTGTAACACGAATCTTAAATGGTCTTATTAATAAAAACGAACACAGAGCCAGGTATTAGGGTGAACGCTGAAAGATCAGAGAAACAGAATACACCACAGCCAACCTCACCTTGCCAATTCCTCAGCTGATCTTGTTTCCTCAAACTGGAAGCCTCTGAGTCCTCATCCAAATGGATCTCAGCTGTACTGCTGCTAAAAGCTAAAAGCTTAAAAAGGCTCTAGTTCCTGATCCTCATGCCTTATATACCTTTCTGCTTCCTGCCATCACTTCCTGGGATTAAAGGTGTGTGTCACCATGCCTGGCTGTTTCCAGTGTGGATTTGAACTCACAGAGATCCAGATGGATCTCTGCCTCTGGAATGCTAGGATTAAAGGTGTGTGCTACCACTGCCTAAACCTATGTTTAATATAGTGGCTGTTCTGTTAGCTGACCCCCAGATAAGTTTAATGGGGTGCACAATATATTGGGGGACACAATATCACCACAATAATTTTTAAGGTTCTTTAATTTTTCCACCTGCATTAAATCATTTCAGCTTATAAATAAGTCTGTGTCAAATGACACTGAGAACATTACCTAAAAATAAATTTAATATGAGCCTGGTGAGATTTCTAAAATAATAAGTTACTGCTTTCTCAAATGTGTTAAAACTAAAAGGAAAGTCATAATTAAACCACAGGATGAATCATACCTATACGCTATAGCATAATAAAGAATATAATAAAATGTAATAATAAACTTTTTATAACCTTACAGTAAGATGAAAAAATACATAATTAAAAAGTAACTTTTAAAAAAACTACTATCTTGTGAAAACGAGAATAAAAATGTGGTATCTTAAAAAGTCACTTCAACGCAAATGCTAACAATGATTGAAGTTGGAAAGGGCTTACTAGACAAGGAACTTAAGCACAATGGTCACATACTCAATGTTATGGGTTCATTCCGTAAGTGTGAATTAAGCATCTCTGGTCCTTCCTGACTTTGATTCCCTAAGACACAGATTCCAAAAATATGCTTTTGCTTCGAAGAATCTTTTAAAGGAGATAACTTCAATGGCCAAGTGGTCACTTTACCATCAGGATAACAGAAAAAGAATATCTTATTGTTTCTGACTTCTCTCTCTAGAAATTGTCTTGGTTGTGCTATATGATGTGCATATTTCTGGATGTCTATGATGGAGCTTTGGTGAGGAACTGAAATTTAAACAGGTAGAATGAGTGGATCAAACTTCCCTCCCTGTGTGAGGAGGAACCAATGAGAAAGTATGTACACTTAGAGTTCTGTCCAGATTAAAAGTGTCTGTGATGGATTCCAGTCCAGACACTACCACTTCATATTTTCATTCATACAAATTGGCAAGGCTCAGGTACTAAGGGGAAACAGTGTTATTCTAGTATACCCTGTAACAACAGCTCCCCAATGGGGTAGATCACTGTGTATGACTGGGGTTCTCTCTGCTACAAGAATCTGGTTTTGATTAAAAAAACAAACAACAAACAAACTATATTAATATATAAGTAGAACTTTCAAATAACCTTTATACTAATGTTAAAGATCAGGCTATATTCTTAATTTCTGTTGTTTTAGACAAAAAAAAAAAGGAGGAAATTTAGACAACTAATGTATGATTACATCAGGGTAGGGGTGGGGGGCAAATGAAAGGTATTTTTAGCAAATACATTTCAAGAACATTTTCTCTAAGGTAACCAGATCTGCACATAAATGCAATTTACTGTAAACTCATTTTTGTTAAGGGCTATTAGCCAACTCTATTAACTTTAATATTTGTTTATGTTCATAGCTGAAATCATTTCTCTTTACTACTACTTCTGTGTGCTGTGGGTGCCTGTGTGTGTATAGGTGCATATGTATGTCCAGGCATACACATTTGGAGGTCAGAGATCAAGTTCGGTGTTCCTCAGGAGGCTGTTACTTTGCATTCTTTTTGAGACAGGATCCCTCCCGGAGACCTAGGGCTCACTGACCAGGCTAGGAGCTGGCCAGTGAGCCAGAGGAATCCTGGTGCCTTTGCCTCCCACGTTAGATTACAGGTGCCTAC
Organism: Peromyscus eremicus; assembly: GCF_949786415.1. Classification (NCBI taxonomy): domain Eukaryota; kingdom Metazoa; phylum Chordata; class Mammalia; order Rodentia; family Cricetidae; genus Peromyscus; species Peromyscus eremicus. Next base: position 22,609,336 of record NC_081434.1, on the reverse strand, counting down.
CACCACCCAAGGCATGTGCACACTGGGATCAAACTCATGTCCTTATGCTTGTGAGACAAGCACTTTACCAACTAAACCATCTATCTCCCAGGCCTTTCTTTACTAATTCTGAATTGATATATTAATTTTTGTTTTAGATTTACTCGTTAATATTCTTGGCTTCTCTTATGTCCCATGAACAAACATAAGATGGATTTTTTTGTGCTCAATAAACCCAAGCTACATAAGCTTCAAAAACACTTTCTAGTAATTAGAGAAAATAATGAGGTACAGACTGAAGAAGGAAGGACACTATTAAAGATCCATTTTTAAAAAGTGCCAGACAGCTAAAAGATGCCCCAGGGCAGAAAATAAACCAGTGCCAACGTTCTAGAAAACACACAGCTGACTGAGATCAGGTACAGCTGTCAGTGTGAAGGAGCAGCAGAGAGAATGTCAAATCTACAAATATCTGCACTCACCCCATGCAAACTTCCGGAAGGTTTTCTGTGACATAGGTCCAGCTTTGAAAAGAAAAGAATGTGCTATGTAAGAAAAGCGATCTAGGTAAGTGGCCCTCAAGTTGGCAATATAATTTATCTACCCACTTCAGCTTTCAAAGAACAATACCAAGAATGATCAGCCCTGATAATTTTTCCAACCTAAGACAGGTCCTGACAGTTTTGAATTGGTCAACTATTAAACTTAATACTGCTGATTAAGGGAATGAAAGCTTAAGTATGCATTTGCTGTGAACTATGGCTGGACTGACTTTTAGAAATCAGACATAAAGACTTTGAGAAACTGAAAACGTATGGGCACTCTACCACTGGTATTTTTAAATGTCACGGAATCAGCCAATGAAGAATTACAGTATGAAATCAGAATATCTGGTTATGTAAAGCCAATATAATTATGAAAATTGAGACAAAACTAAATCAAAATGGTAGATAAAAATAAGCTAAGTTAAGTTTAAATAACAAAGCTGCTTTGGAAAGCTGTATTCAAATCAAATACCAATATCATTTCCGCCACAAGAGATCATCCAAGTTAATTTCCTCGTCTTTCACTAATTTACAGGAGAGTACAAAGGCGAACTAATTTATTCAAGGGCACAACACAGTAGAACAGGAAGTCACCCTCTCTCTGCTGACCAGTGTTTCTGCCACCTCGATGCTTCTAACACAAATCGTTACCTAGCTCCAATACCACACTGTGCAGAGGGTTGGAATGGGTAATGGTCCATGCAGGCTCACGTGTTTGAACACTTGTCCCCAAGCTCGTAGCATTGTTTCAGAACACCATGAAACCTTTGGAAGTAGGGCCTTGAGAGAGGAAGTGGGCCACTTGGGTGGAACTTGAGGCTTTCAAGCCTGGCCTCACTTGCTGTTCACTCCCTATTTCCCAAGTGTCCCAAGTGTGAATGCAGTGTGACCAGCCAGTCAGCTTCCTGCTCCTGCTGCCAAGCCTCCCCTGACTGCTGTACGATGGACTGTATTCCTCCACAACCATAAGCCAAATAAGCCCTTTCTCCCTTAAAATGTCTTTACCAGGCAGGTATTTATCACAGCAATAGGAGAAAAAAGGAAGAATGAAGTTGGGGTGTAAGTGTGTTTAATACCCTTACACACCAGTTCCACTGAGATACTAGAGCACCTGGCACTATGTTACCACTGTCTTTTCTTACCTACAACAAATCCTAACATGTTGTAAGTTTATTTAGCTAACTTTATGTGGATACACCTCATACCTAGCAGAGATGGTTATGGGAGAGCGCTCAGTTTGCCATGAGATGCAGAGTGAGCAAGATGGGATGTACGTACGAGCCTCAGGTAGCACACAGATTAATAGAAATGGGTTAAATTAAGTTATTAGAAAGAGCTAGCTAAAAAACAAGCCTAGGCTATCAGCTGAGTATTCATATTCATATTAAGTCTCTGTGTGCTTATTTGGGAACTAGCTGATGGGCCAGAGCCAGCTGGTTAGATCAGCTAATTAAAATACTTTTTCTTCACCATAGAAGTTACAATTTGGAAAAATCTAAGGTTCAGAAGGGAAACTGCAGTCATAGACATCAGAAGTTGGAATGCTCAGCACAGATGAGGTGACTTAGTTGCTTCAACAAGAAAGCAGTGACTTACACAAACATCATGCACATAACAATGCTTTGCACAACACTGGGCACAACTATATTGTGAAGAGCTGGTTCTTCATGGCTGCAGAGATTGCTAACTTTGTGTATCTCAAGTCAACATTAGAGACATCAAGCTGGTAGCCTAAAATAGACCAATTCAGGTAGATTTATACCACAGAAAAATCAGGGAAAAAAAAAATATATATATATAATATAAAATAGCTTTTAGTAAGGGCAACCATTTACCAACACACAACTAGCCACAACTCATTGATATATTATAAAATCAATCTGGTGAATTGTCATCAGCATTTTACAAATTTGAGAATGCACAGTAGAATAAAAATGTCAACCTACATGATGTCAACCTATTCGATTAAGGATTGAATAAAAAACAAATGTTAACCAAAAAAAAAAATTCCTTTTGTGAAATTGAATCATTCCTTTTACATTTCTATTATTTTAAAACAAAGTAGGTAGTAATATTTCTTTTGTGTGTGGTGGTGGTGGCTACACACACACACACACACACACACACACACACACACACATAAAATCAGCATGAGTAGAGCCCTGGATTCATATATATGTATGCTCTATCAGGGATTACATGTATCATGACTCTAAAATATATTTGTTTAGGTGATCTTTGTTACCATTCTTATTAAAGAAAAAACATAATTTACATTCACAAATGTTTTACATCGCATGCTTTGCTGGTTAAAAACCACAGCTTGGGAGAGGAATAAAAGCTTTGGAGTTACCAGACTATCTGGACCCTTCTCTTCCTTCTCAAAGAATGGTGAAAAGAGAAACTAATTTATGAGCAGAAAAGAATCAGAACCAGTGATTTAATGTCAAGTATGAGGTAAGTTTGGTCAACATGGTTATTTCTCCTCAGGATCTCTCTTATCAAATATCTTTAGTTTCATATTGAGTCAGTTGTTTGAAATTTATTGTTTTATTTCCCGTGTTGGTTTGTCTTAGTCACTGTTCTATTGCTGTGAAGAAGACACCATGACCAAAGCAACTCTTAGAAACAAAAGCATTGACTTGGGAGTTTGCTTACAGTTTCGGAGGATTAATCAATCCATCTTCATAATGGCAGTAAGCATGGTCCTACACTGAATGCTTGCTATGTATCACATGTCATGGTGTGTGTTAAATACTGAAGATAAGGCTTTGCTCCAAAGATGTGCCTCTTCAGGAGTCAAATGTCTGTTTAACAGTCACGGGTCATCCTGAGCCTTCTCAACCTTTTCTCTTAGAGCTCAGGTGACCCACACAAATGGTAACAGAACAGAACAACAAAACCAAATCAGACACAAAAGAAAAAAAAGAGGAGAAATTAAAAGCGGATATACCAGCTGGGAGTGTGGAAGTATGTGCCTTTAAACCCAGCACTTGGGAGACAGAGGCAGGCAGATTTCTGTGTTTGAGGTCAGCCAGTGAGTTTCACCCCAGGCAGGACTATACAGTGAGACCCTATTTCAAAACAACAATACAACAAAACCCCTGGATATACCAATTAAAATCATGTTAATCTCATCTCAGTAGATGAGCCATCTGCTATATACATACAAAAATTGGAAGACAATACATCTCAACATCTTTTGAATTTCCAGCTAAAAAGCTAACTGCAATCAACTATGTTCATTTACTAAAGCACATTTTACATAAGACAAGATGTACCGTCAGGGCTATATTGATAAGATAGCAATTAAAATTGCTACAATGATGGGGCTAATTTACTGCTATTACTTTTACTAAGAAAATAGTCCTATTAATACCACACATTAAATATCATGAAGAACAGAACACAAGAAAAATTTGTTTTTATACAGCTATGTTAGATTTTCAAACAGGCTCAGCAAGCACACTGTTATTCAACCTTCAGATCTTTTTAGATTGGTGGTTCTCAACCTGTGGGTCCTGATATCCTTGGGGTCACATATCAGATATTTAAATTATGATTCATAACAGTAGCAAAATTATAGTTATGAAGCAGAAATGAAATAATTTTATGGCTGGGGGTCCCCACAACACAAGGAACTGTATGAAAGGGTCACAGCATTAGGAAGGTTGATGGTTTAGATGAAGCAGCTCTAACTTGAAAGCAATGAACTCAATTCTTAAAACCCCAAACAGTGAATCAGACTAAATATCTAGCTTTTATTCATCTTTGGGAATTCTTGTTTGGTACGAAATGTAAGTGTCAGTGTGAAAGATGCTCCCAAAATTGTCTCCAACACTTCACTGCCTAGTAAATACACAACCAAATAACCAGATAGACTAACAACCAAAGTGAGGATTATGGTAGTGAGGAACCTTGTGACCCATTAAGGACTTAGGGCAAGCACCCACGTGAGGCTGTTTGACTGACAGTGACTGCAGCAGACTTTCTAGAGGCAGGCCAGGAGCAGGCGGGGAAGGACTGGACCAGGCAGAGATCAGTTAGTTCTGTGATCTATGGCCAGGGTTGTTCCTGGTAAGGCCAGGGAAGGGCTCTGAAGCTATTAGACTCTCCAGCATACCAACCCTTTCTCTATCACTGAAATTGCCACATAAACCAAGAATAAAGAAGTTACCTTTCATCCCTCAGACTGATCTATGATGCACATTCAGAGCACTGATAATGTCTAACGAGACATTTTAATGGGACAGTAGGCAGATGCAAGCCTTTAAGTTATGCTGAACAAACAAATATACGAGACAAAAACCAACCACAGCATATCCTGTGCTTTAGACAGCTTTAAGAGCAACAAGAGGGCCCGTGAGATGGCTTAGCAGGTAAACATGATGGCTGCTGAAGCCTGACAGCCGGAGTACAATCCTCAGAACCCATGTGAAGGCAGAAAATCAGAACGGAATCCACCAACTCATTCTCTGACATCCGCACACAAGCCACGGCATCCTCTCGCCACCCCCCTACACTCATAATAAATTAAAAAAAAAATAAGTACAACAAAAACAAAACAAAACAAAAAAACAGCTAGAAACTCTGCCTAGGAGCTGTGCTCTCATGCTTCATCACTATTAATTATGTCTCCTCTCTACTCCTAACTCAGCTGGATCTCCATAATTTAGAATCAATGAGATTCACTTGGTCCTAAGGTTACACAAGGACTCAATGTCCCTGTTCAATGATACCTGGACATGATTAAGGTTCTCTTATCAAGGAGAGATGCACAGATCTGGATCAGTCCAGGTGTATGTCAACACATTCCATTTCCACTTGTAAAGAAAAAAAAAATCAGGTTGCACTGAAATGTTTAAAACAAAACAAAGCAAAACTACTTACTCCTTCTAGGAGAAGAAATAATATGACTACTTCAGTTTAATTATGGTAATACTCAAAATCAAGACAAAATAGTAAAACATTAGTTAACAGTTAAGCTTTGGAAAATAAGTATTTTATAATGCACTGCAATAAAACTGTTTCTGGTACTTAATGTTCACTTGGAGGCTACTGGTTCATAATGTAAAATATATAAAAGCACTTTTTAAAACATATGGTATAAGTATAAATTTAGTATTATAATAATTTACAGAACATTTTTTTTTTCTTTTGAAAACTCACATTCATGACAGACCACCTCTATGGTCTACCACAGTGTTACTGGGTAAATATATTCACTCAAGACACATATTGTTTACATAGTAAATATAATTATAAAAAGTTGCAATGTACATACCAGAATTGTCTACTAACTGTGTAAGAGCATTAACAACTCAAATTTATACCACAACTCAAAAACAGCTTTTGAAACAAAGTGAGGACAAAGGGGTAAGTGTCTAAGATATGAGGCAAGGGACACATAACATTGGTCCATTTCAGGACAGAACTCTATGGAACCTAGAGCTTGAGATAGGACAGGAATTATGCTAACCTTGTCCACACAAACCTTTGCCCTGCAAAGTCAATAGTTTTAATATAATTACTAAACTATACAGTGATGTATTTCTAATTTTGTAGAGAACTCTAGTGCCGGGGCTAGAGAGCTAGTTCAGTTGTTAAGAACCTTGTTGCTCTTGCATAGAGGACTCAGGTTTGGTTCCCAGCACCCACATGGTAGCTCAGAACTATCTGGAACTCCAGTCACAGGGGATCTGATGCCCTCTTCTGACCACTGCAGGCAAATGGTGCACATACATTCATGGAAGTAAAACACTCATATACATTAAACAACAACAACAACAAAACTAAAACAATTTAAAAAGAATACCAAGACCATACTGTATCTATTACATATGGAAAGTAAGGCTACATTTATATTCCATTGGTTCCTTACTACATACACATATGCTCTCTCTCTCTCTCTCTCTCTCTCTCTCTCTCTCTCTCTCTCTCTCTCTCTCTCTCTCACACACACACACACACACACACACACACACACACACACCTATGTGCTTACCAATAAAGAAAGGTAAGCTATCAACAACATTCTAGTGATACTATTAATTACCTTGGCTACTCTCTCAGTTGCTTGTCTCCTCAGGACAAGCTGCTTATATTGGCTCACGTTTCAAGGGTACCATCCACCACAGCACAGGAATCCTGGCAGCAGGGTCTTAAGGCACTTGACCCATTGCATCCATAGCCAGGAAGCAGAAAGAAATGAATGCTTGTGCTTGCTTGCTTTTTCCTTTTTTATCCAGTCAAAAGTCCCAACGCATGAAATGGTACCATCCACATTTAGGGTGAATCTTCCCATTTATCTCATCATTTAATCTAGACAATCTCATACAGTTGCACCCAGGGATTTGTCTCCAAGGTGAGTCTAAATCTCACTGGCTTGACAATCAAGATTAACTATCACTGATACTCCTTGCTGGTTGGTTTCAGGCTTTCTTCCATCAATCTGTCCAGTTTCTAACCCATGACTCCAGATTTACAACCCAATTTCCTCTGTTCTTGAACCTGCATCTGCTAGAAAACTAGAGGCCTGTTCTGAGGGCTTTGTTAAGAACAATGAGTCTAGCTTTCTGTATGTTGACTTTGATAAGTCTTGCTGCGGTCTTATAGCTCAACCTTTGGTTCTGATCTGCAAAGGGCATTTGGATATGTAGTCCACCTCAGTCTATGCACAGGAGAAGTTAAAATAAATATTATGTGTATTTTCTTAAATGTATTTCTACAAACCATTTTCTCAAATTCTATGTCTTAAAAATAATCATAATAAATTCCTTGTTTTCAAAATGGTATTCATCAGAAGTACTTATGGAGCTTCTTAAACTTACATATCATCAAGTTCTATTCCTAGAGGCTATAATTCCGATGGTCACAGGCAGTTCTCCAGCATCCTGCAGTGACAAATTTGATTCAGCCATGCAATCAGAGTTAAGAAGCAAAACTGCAGGAATGGCTTTATCATTTCTCTTTTACTACAGTGAGGATATGATAAGAAAATGAAAGTGCAATATGGCAAAAGGTGAAGGTGCCTACCTGGCTTCCAAATCTACCTGGTCTTGTACAGAAGACAGAGAACAGTCCAGGCAAAACTAATTATTCTGCTTACTACTTGCTTTTGTACACTTTCTCCTTTTTCTTGGCTGTGCGACTGTTTTTCTGAGGTCCAGACCCTTGTAGTTACCCATGCTGTATATATCTCGACCCATTTCAAACATCAGTCAGACTGCTGTCCTCCACTTTATACTCTGCTCTCCTGACAAGCAGCACTCCCAACTCTTTGTTCATCTCAGGTACACATGAGAAAAACAGGTAACACTAAGATACAAGTATTTGATTTTACCCGACCAAAGCTCATTACAATCTGTTTGGTAATACCAAAGATTCTCTGTAGATAAGATATTCTTCACAGGAAGGTCTTCCCACGAATTAATAAAGCCCACAGCGAGAGAAAATGAGGGCCTGTGGCTGTTGGTCTTTGAGGACAAATTTTCACAATTCTTTTTGTCTATCTTAGGACCCCAAATGCCCAGTGAACCCATTGAACAATGGTAACTTCCCCTGTAGGTGGAGAGGACAAAGCAGCCTCCTTCTAGGCAGGGTCTAAGACTGGTGCTTGAGAATCTGTTAACAGAGGTTTCCATTTGTAGAATGTAAACAAGCAGTGATTTTTTTTTCAGTGAATGTACTCAAAATATTCAAAGATTAGTTTATGAATAACAACATACTAACTAAACAAACAAATCAGGTGAACCAAGAAATCCTTTAGAAAAAAGCCTATAAAGTAAATGGCAATATGAAAGAGGACTCACTTACTATGAAAATTGCGCCTCACAAACGCAATGAAATGGACATTAGGACAGTTACTGCTTACAAAGACAGTATGGGTAAGAACAGGGCAGGACAGACGACAACTATGAAGAGAAACAATGACCATGAAGGTGAAACCGTAGGTCTGACTTTACACTCACCACCTTGTTCTACTGCAGCCTCCTATCTCCTTACCTGATTGAACTCTACTATCTGTCAAAATGCACTGCACACAGCTGTACTGGAACATGCCTTTCACCCCTTAGACTGAGATGGATATGCTACTGTGCTACAGTTATAATTCTGTTTCGTAACTATGATATATGATATATACTATATTCATAACACTACAGAGCATTTACAGTACTACACTGAAACTCAAGTTAGAAGAAACCAGAGTTGAACACTGATGTCATATTTGGTGTTTTCCACACAGTAAAATGGACCTCTTGTCTTAGGGTTTCTATTGCTGTGAAGACACACCATGACCACAGCAACTCTTCTTACAAAGGAAAACTTCTAATGGGGTGGCTTACATTTTCAGAGGTTTAGTCCATTATCATCATGGTGGGACACTACAGCATGTAAGCAGACATGGTGCTGGAGAAGGAGCTGAGATTCCTACATCATGATCCTGCAGGCAACAGGAAGTGAACTGTCTCATTGGGCAAGGCTTAAGCATTTCTGAGACCTCAATGCCCGCCTCCACATTGACACACTTCCTCCAACAACACCACACCCATTCTACCTAGGCTACACCTCCTAGTAGTGCCACTCCCTTTGGGGACCATTTTCTTTCAGACCACCACAACCACCATCTATAAATTTTTGTCCATTAGAACAACCATGATTTTAAACAAACATTCTAGGACCATATAAACATGGTACATAAATATTTTGGAATCATCAAAAGAAGACTAAGAGAATATTCTCTATACAGATATAGAAAGGCCATCAAAGTATATAAAGAAATGTAAGGTAACAGAACAGTTGTAGCCAGAAGGTATTCACAGCATACAGAAAGACATTCCACAGCAAACAGTTTATATGGTTCTTTGTTAAAATATAATAACACAAAAGGTGTATATAACTATGTGCATTTTTATTCCAGAAAGACTTTGAGGAAAAAATAATGTGCATGGGGACTCTGTATTTAATTTTTTTCTGTTCTCCCACTTCCTAGTCTAAATTAGTTTTACAACTTTTAAAGTTATTAGGAAGGTTCCTAGAATTAAGTTTATTTATTTTTTTTGAAGAAGTTCTTCAAAGGCAAAGATGGCATCTCACATATTTTGTATTATCACCACTGAAAACAGACTGGAAACAGGTGACATTCCATGAATATTTGCTGAACTGAACTGTTTGTCACCTCTTTGAGTGTCTTAGCCCTTTCCTCGGGTATTAATGTTTATGAGCTACTCCCCGAGTTCTTCCTTTATTGTACCTAAAGTGTCAAGTCCAGCACCTTGAAAACAGTTGGTGGTTTGAATAATGGCCCACAGAGGCTCATGTATTTGAATGGTTAGTCACCAGGGAGTGGCCCTATTTGAAAGGATTAGGAGGTGTGGCCTTGTTAGAGGAAGTGTGTCACTGGGGGTGAGCTTTGAGGTTTAAAAAGCCCCAGCCAAGCCAGGCCCAGTGGCTCTCTCTTACTGCTACCTTCATATCCTCATGTAGAACTCTTGGTTACCATGTAAGCCTGTGTGCTACCAAGTTCCCCACCATGCTGATAATGGACTAAACCTCTGAAACTGTAAGCCAGTCCCAATTAAATGCTTTCTTTCATAGTAGTTGCCATGGCCATGGTGTCTTTTCACAGCAATGAAACAGTAACTAAGACACCTTCCTTCTCACTTGTATAAAATGCAGCTTCTCTGACAGAAAAGTGTGCTTTGCCCCGTACTTGATGACTTCTTTGATACACTCTCTTCAACTCAACACATTATTCATTCTTAGCAATATGTTTAAGTTGATACGGTTAATTCTGCACACAAGAAGTCACGTACATTCTCTAATGGCTCATTACCAAATGTTTCTCTGGGAAGTCTGGTGGTTTGAGTGAGAATGGTCCCTATAGACTCATGTATTTGAATGCTAGGTCCCCAGTTGGTGGAACTCTTTGGGTTGTTGTGGTATTATTGGAAGAAGTGTGTTACTGGGGGTGGGCTTTGAAGTTTCAAAAGCCCATGCAATTTCCAGTTAGCTTTCACTTCCTCAGGGTTGTTGTCTCAAGATGCGAGCTCTCAGCTAAACCTTCAATGTTAGGCCTGTCTATTTGCTGCCATATCCCTTGCCATGATAGTTATAGACTCCCCCTCTCAAACTATAAGCCCCCAATAATAAACTCTTCTGTAAGTTGCCTTGGTCATGGTATCTTAGCAACCAATAAAAAAAGTAGCTGGGACAGAAGTTGGAACCAGGAAATGGGATAATGCTGTGATAGGCTGACTATGCTATTTTTTTGGAGGACTTTGGAACTCAGGATTAAGAAAGTGCTACATCCTGGGCTTACTGGGACATCCTAGTAAGGGCCTGGAAGACAGAGGTGTTGAGAGCAATCTGGACTAAGCATCAGCCACATGGGTTTGGATTTAGAGTCATGGAGGACACAGGAGCAAGGGGGTTGTGGAATTTTACTTCATAGTTATAGAAAGCCACTGAAACCAAGCATGAGGTTGGGGAGTTTCTGCATGGAGGCCTGAAGAAACTTGCATGAAGTTGTAAAAGTGAAGCTTGGATTGCACTGGAGACCCCAAAGTGTTGCAACTGCCAGAGCCATAGATGTCTGCCAGGAAAAGTTATACACAGGGAGTGGAACCAGCCAGAGAGAGAAAGATGTTACAGTCAGCAAAGCTGGAAGGGTGGAGCCATCTAAACCCTTTGACATTAGAGAAGACTTGGGAGTTTGTCCTGCTGAATTTCAGGCTTGCTTTGGTCCTATCTTCTAACTTTTGAAATGGTAAACTACATTCTGTGCCAATGTATGTTGGGAGTATGCAATCTGGTTGTTGATTTTACAGGGAGTTACAATTAAGAGATTTCCTTAATTAGAAGTTTTAGAAGAGACTTTGACTTTTAAACTTTAGAGATTATGAAAGACTACAGGGACCTTTGAAGATGAACTAGATGCATTTTGCATTATGACATAGCCACAAGCCTATAGAAGTCAGGAAGTGGAATGTGGTGGTTTGAATCAGAATGGCCCCTATAGGCTCATATATTTGAATGCTTGGTTCCCTGTTGGTAGAACTATTTGGGAATGGTTAGGATGTATAACCTTGTTGGAGGAAGTTTGTCCCTGGAGGTGCGCTTTGAGACTTGAAAAGCCCACACCATTCCCAGGTAGCTCTCTCTCTCTGCCTGGTGCTTGTTGTCCATATGTCTAACATATGTTGTCCATATGTCTCAGCTGTTGCTCTAGCCTCATACTGTCTGCCTACCGCCATGCTCCCTGGCATGGTCATGGAGTCTAACGCTATGGAACTGTGAGCTAGCCTCAAATTGAACTCTTTTAAGTTGCCCTGGTCATAGTGTTTTGTCACGTCAATATAAAAGTAACTAAGACATGAGGGAAACAAAGGAGAGTCAATAAGTGCATGGGTATACCAGTTGTTCAATTCCCTCAGGCTCTTCCAGTACCTCTCTAACATGTCTGTCCAGTGTTCTATGGCTGTGAAGAGACACCATGACTGCGGCAACTCTTAAAGAGGAAAACATTTAACTGGGGCTGGCTTACAGTTTCAGAGGTTTAGTCCATTATCAGCATGGCAGAAAGCAGTGCAGAATGCAGGCAGAGGTGGTGCAGGAGAGACAGCTGAGAGTTCTACATCAGAGACACTGGGCCTGGCTTGAGCACTTAAAACCTCAAAGCCCACCCCCAGTGACACACTTCCTCCAACAAGGCCATACCTACTGTAACAAGACCCCACCTCCTAATTCCCGCCAAGTAGTGCCACTCCTAATGACCAAGCATTCGAGTTTATGAGCCTATGGGGATCATTCTTTTTCAAACCACCACAATTTCCTATTCAAACTTAGATTACAATACTACCTAATATATGAGAGAACTACTACTATTAATAGTGTAAAAACTATCAAAACAAATTTGAAACAGCAGTTTTGAAGCTATATCTTATAGAGAGATTTATCATATAAAATGCACCAAGCAAATGCTGTATTAGAAACTGCCAACACATTTTTCATTATTCTCTTCAGGCAGCGTCCAGAGAGCACAGACTAAATATTACTATTTTATTAATAAAAACAACAGTACTAAAGCTTTCTAAATTCATAGAAATCTAAGTATGCTGATTTTTCTTTTTTAAGAAAGAAATATTTATTATTCAGAAATGGAGAAAACCTTGGAAATGAGAATAAATTTTTGTTCTTATGATGAAAACAACAGCAATCAAAGCAAAACTTAGAAGTATTTATAAATATGACTCCTACAAAATATACATCATTTATTAGTGAAATTACAAGTATTTGCAAAATTTTTAGTGTTCGGTAAGTCCATTCTATGGTCAAAGAAATGATAATAAACTATAAAAGTGATATTGTATCTAATTCCCTTAATATTATTAATGTGAAATTTGCAAGAAAATTTGATGTTATCTTAAATGCTAATTCAAGTCACAATAATGGCTGGGCATGGTGGTATAAGCCTCTAATCCAAGCACTCAGAGGGCAGAAGCAGACAGATCTCTGAGTTCATGCCAGCCTGGTCTTTATAGTGAGCCCCAGGACATCTAAGACTACTACACAGTGAGCTGCTTTCTCAAAAACAAAACAAGACAAATCAATCAAGTTACAATAATGACCAAAAGAGAAATAGAAAATAGCTACAATAATTGAAATGAGTAAGAATTATGACACACAGAATGCTTACTACCTTTATGCTGGTCTTCAAATTCTTCAGATAAAAGATGGTAGCAACAACCCACACTGCAAACTCCCTTGACTTCAGACTTGGATGCAAATATCCGTAGAGTGTTTGGTGCAAGGTCACCACAAGTATGAAGACCCACCACCAAACAGTCCTTTAGAGACAAAGCAAAACAACAACAACATCAAAAAAAAAAGGCAACTAAAAGAAGAGTTTAAAACTATACATGTGAAGTTTTAAGTGTCTTTTCAAACATGTGAACTTTTAAGTGATCAATTCTACATAAAAAGTATTACAAATCATTTTATATGCAAAATAAATAATTATTCCTTTTAGGCAAAATGGCCATACTTTCACTACAGCTACTATTTTTTTTTGTTTTGTTTTTTAATTTCTTCGTTTGTATTTTTTCTCATTTCTTTTACAGCTAACATTTGCTCAACAGCTCGATACTGCACATTAAAGGTTAAGGTTGGATGAACAATGCAACTACTTCATAAACCTGAGAGTTGAGATGTTTATATGATACTATGACTATCCTAGGCAAATTCTTTTATTGATTGAACTTATTCAGGCTGCCTACCTTCTAAAGCCTGGTTATAAGAAACATAAAAGAGTACAAATTGTCATTTCTAGCATAATGCCAATATGTTTAGTTTATTCGTTGACCAAATTTAATAAAAATCAAGACATGTATTTTTGCTCTCAATTTTCAAACATGAATTTTATATAAAAATTGTCTTATGAAATGCTTTTTCCAATTACTCAAATCCTAATTTAAATGTGCTTACATGAAATTGGTACAAATGCATACAAGCATAGAATTTTGTCAATCTAAACATCATACCATAGTTGAATTTCTTATTGCTTTGTTTAACATGAATCATAAAATGAATTAAAGAGGAGCAAATGGGACCTTTCATGAAGTCAATTTGTGTCCATACACTTTTGTAATTTGGAACTAAAGCCTTTTAGGAAAGTTGCATTATCTGAGGTTTTAAGAAGATATACTTAAAGACAGACATTCCATGGGTCACATTATTATTATATTTATGATATAAATATACTCATAGCAAATTCTCACATTTTCTTCACAACAACACACAAAAAAAGTCATCATATTCCCTAAATGCTATGTAAAAAATTATTCAGCCAACAGCTCAATTTTTATAGTACCAATTAGAATTAGTTTTAAAGGCATGGTGGTAACAAGGCTATAGTCCCAGTACTCAGGAGGCTGAGGCAAGAGAATTGTCATGAGTTTGAGGCTATCCTGGGCTACATAATGAATTATAGGCTAGCCAGGCTTACATAGCAAGACTCTGTCTCAAAAGAAAAGAAAAGAAAAGGAAAGAAAACAAACAAAAATACTGATGATACTGTTTAAGAGTTATCAAAGAACTAGGTAATTACCAATAAATGCAATTATACAAATGAAATATATCAATATCACTAAGAACATAAACTTGAGAAACAGAGTCTAGTTCATGATTTTGCAAATTTATTTAACTTTTCGGTTTGTTACAGACTCCTTATAATGTCTTCCTACCTAATCCAGGCTGTCCTTGAATTCAGGATCCTCCTACTTCGGTCTTTATGCTGTCTACAGAGGTGTGCCACTATGCTCAGGTTGTACGGATCTAGTAATATAATTCCAAGACTATTTTGGAAAATTGAAGTGATAAAATATACTTAAATTTTGAATTTTAATGGGATAGCCTAATTACTCCTTTTAAATTCATGAGGACTAATATTCCTTTAACTGGTACCTTTTATATGTATCTGGCAGGAAGGGGGCTTTGGAGAGATGCTCACTGGTTAAGAGCATGTACTACACTTGCATAGAACCCAAGTTCGGTTCTCAGCATGCAGGTTGGGAGCCTTACCCACTCGCCTATACCTCTAGATCCATGGCATTTCCCTCTCTTCTGGCTTATGTAGTTGCTGCACTAACATCCACATAGAGACTCATACATATGCACATAATTTAGAAATAACAATAAAATCTTAATAAAAAATCTCTGTTGTGGGGGAAACTTCTCTTTGCAAAGACCATATAAAACAAAGACTTGAATGTATAAAGATTTCTGGCACTTTGTTTAGCCATAACTTTTAGGAAGATTTTTAAAAATTAAAAAAAAGAATAATATTAACTTCAAAAGATACATTGTCTTATAAAAAAGTTAGGCTACATAATCTGTAGAAGCTTCTAGAAAATACTGCTTTAACATATAATAGTGTACTTAAGATGTACTGTCTTTCAATTATATAACTTGACAACTTAGAAAACATTACAGCCTTAAAGAATTCTCATAGGCTATTCTTGCTCTAGGAGACTGCATGTCTGTCAATAAGTTTATGCTAATTACCTCTTTATCTGTTCTCACTGCCCTCACCTGATCAAGTGTGCATGCATGAAAACCTGTTGTACTTCATGAACATCTAATATTACTATAAGTGTCAATTCAAAACAATAAAAGGCCAGGCAGTGGTGGCGCACGCCTTTAATCCCAGCACTCGGGAGGCAGAGCCAGGTGGATCTCTGTGAGTTCGAGGCCAGCCTGGGCTACAGAGTGAGTTCCAGGAAAAGGCGCAAAGCTACACAGAGAAACCCTGTCTCGAAAAACCAAAAAAAAAAAAAAAAAAAAACAATAAAAGTTGTGAAAACCCTGAGGCTTTTCTTGGACTAGAATTTTAACAGTCTCTAAACTGTGGATATGATAATTTGGCTTACTGACTAGCATTTGTGCTAGCTCGTCTATGTAGAAGCGAAATGAGTAGAGGATTTTGTATTATATAGTATGTGCTTATTAAATTTTGACAGTTGTGGGTACAAAGAAAGCCAGCTTAGGATTTTATTCTGGATCTTCAGAATTGAAGTGTCAGATAATATCACCTAAGTACAACAACAAGCTCTTCAAATTGTATTCCATATTGATAGCATTCTTTCAAACTAGAGGATTCAAAAGTAGACTCACCTCCAGATCTTTAACAATGTCATGCAATTCTGAATCAGCAGTGATAAAAGAAGTCAGTGGTGAATATATACTTGAGTCACTAGGTTTTGACGTCACCTTTCTTCTCTGTTTCCTCACTTCCGACATCTCGGTGTTGTGCACCTGGGATAAAGTAGGTTCGAAGGCATCAACAGGCAAAATGTCCATGAGAGACAAGGCAGTTTCGAGTGGCTGAGCATGGAGATTTCCTTGCCGTTGCCTGATGACCGAACCTGCCGACTTTGAAAACTCTGGCAAAACATCGGCAGACAAGTCTTGAGTCAAAAGAGTGTTCTTCAGGGCACTCTCAAAATCTCCCTTACACTTTACTTTCTTTTGCACTTCCTTTTCTTCCGGCATTTTTAATGCCGGTCCATGGGCATCTCCTCTTGTCTGAGCATGATACAGGTTCCAGTGTTTCTTCAACTTCCTGTTTCTTTCCTTAGCTCCATGAGTGTTAGTATTTGAGGAATCGATGCCATAAACGTTTAAACCATACTTTAAGGACAAAAAGGAGCTTAGGTAGCCTTTACCAGAACCCACGTCAATTATCTGAGGAAAACAAAAAAGAATGAATTCAGGATTTTTTAGTTAGTTAAATGGTAGTAGAAACATTCCAGATATTTTATTAAGATGAATAAGCAAACATAATATATCATTTATATAATCTATCCTATCTCAGATATGAGTCTAAAGTTTTATACCTAAACCATTTTTTATCATAACTTGTATTATCATCCTAAAAATATCTTTTTAGACCAAAAAACATTTTCTTAAACAACTTAAGCTCTTATGTCTCTCAACCTTATGCGTTTTACATTTCTTTTATGAGTTTCTTTCTGAATTTGGTAACAAGGAAAACTGTAACTATAATTATCCTATCTTCAGCTCTATCAGAGACCTGAGGAAGATATAATATTACCTGAGTAAACAGGAAGTGCAGAGCAAACAACTTCCAAAACTATAAAAATGACAGACGGCCTGCTGCCTGGACAGCCACTCGAGGTTCCTCTGCAATACTGGGACATCCAATTTTGACCTACAGGTCTAGAATATCTGACAGACTTTTCTATGAAGCAGGAAATTCTGAAAGACTGTCCTACTTTGCCTTGGCAAAGTTCAGCAGTGTCCTGTTTGTCCAATTTGGACAGCATACTGTCAGCAGTCGAGGCAAGGGCAGTTTCTTGTCCAGTGACTAACCTTGCCACAGTGAAAGCAAACTCTATATGGAGGTTCTTCAATGCCCATAATCCTTTTTAAAAGTAGATTGGTTCTGGCAGGAGCAGATGTGTCTCATTGTCATGAAAGCCTTATGTTATTAAAACATTAAAATGCCATATTCTGTAGGTCTCTGAAGTGTCTGAAGACCATCTATCTATCTAAAACAGATATCTGTTTGACCTTAAACGTATACTTAACATGGCCACAAATGTGATTGTTAGATGACTAACTACTAACCTGTATATCTTAATTATCCTAAATAGTTTGTAATAATAACTTTCAAGGACTAGAAATTTACATTACATTGTTAAATGAGCTACATTGGTACAATATTTTAAAGAGTAGAAACATATATACAGTATAAATAAGAACCTTAAATTTGTATCAATATACAAAAATACCTTAAAACAAGAGTAGAAACATATATACAGTATAAAAAGAAAACCCTTAAATTTGTATCAATATACAAAAATCGATACCAACGTAAAAATTTCAAGACTAGTAGTTGCTTTTTTAGTTTAAAAGTAATCCAATAATCTACCCTTTTATCCTATCAATCCTATATCCCCCTTTTTCTTTGCAGAACAAGATCCCTGAATCCAACCTCCCTTGCTTAGTTTCCTCTCTTATGACGACTAACAACTTGTAACCAACCCCCCTAAACAATGACAAACATCCATAACTCATTGAAGGACCAAAAACCATATACTCCACCTCTTGGGAATGTGGGTATTGCGTTCTCTGGACTGCTTCCTGTTGTTTGGGGGGGCGGTGATAGCATCTTTTAGGGACCCTGAGAAAACTGGGATAATGGTCTCGTCTTGGGAGAACTAGCTGCTGTCTAGTCTCAGTGTGGATGGAAAAATGGAGGGCTTATATGAAGTTCTGGTTGGAGTAGTCTGTGAGGCTAGGCCATCTCAGCCAGCAGCATTGTTCTGGTTGTAGAATTTTGAGGAAACCAAAACAGAGGCTTTCTGAGAGGTTGGATCACTCAGGCTACTTGTCTTCATTGGTGTCTGGTTCATTTTTTTTTTTCCTGCCCTAGCTCTGTGAAGTTGCTGAGCCTGCTTTCCAGAGTCCCCGCCAGTGGCAGGAGACTGATGTGAGTGCTCACAGAGAGGCTCAGGAGGCAACTGCGGAGGCACCGGCTGGCGTGACTTCTGGTCCATGTGGTGGTGCCACAAGACAACATAAAAGTACCTAGTCATGAGTTTAACAAAGGCCAGAAACCCATATACTGAGGACTATAAAATGTCACCTAAAAACCTGAAAGGTTAAAACAGAGAGATAGCTTGTGTCATGAACTAACAATCTCAATACTAAGATAGCAAGTCTTCTCTTTAAATTCACAGAGGTCAACACAATCCTAGTTGAAACAAGAAGGCTTTCTAAAAACACTAAAAATCATATATTACAATTTATATGGGAATGCAAACCACCTAAGAATAACAAAAACAATTTCCAGAAAGAATAAAGTTAAGATATCACTAGTTCAAAAATTAACATAATGGTCTGGGACAAGGGCTCCATATTAACATAATGGTCTGGGACAAGGGCTCCATATTAACATAATGGGCTGGGACAAGGGCTCCATATTAACATAATGGGCTGGGACGAGGGCTCCATATTAACATAATGGGCTAGGACAAGGGCTCCATGGATAAAGAGCTTGTCCTGCAAGCACAAGGACTCAAATTTGGATTCCCAGAATACACACAGAAATGGAGCAGGCAGGAAAGCCGTCAGTAATCAAGGCAGCAGGAAGCAGACACAGGATTCCTCCAGCAATCTGACTTGCCAATCTTGTTGGCAAGGTCTGAGTTCAACAAGAGACAATGCTTCCATAAATAAAGTGGAGTGTGATCAAAAATATCTACCTGATGTCAGCTTTGGGCCGCCACAAGCACACACACATATGTAAACACACGTGGTGATACATCACACACAAATACACATGCAAAAAAGGAATTAACATAAAACAGTGATCTACACACTTTATTAGTAATGTAAGAACAGACATAAATCAGGGGGAAAGAGTCATGAAATAGACCTATACTTAAATCCTCAACAGATTTTAGACAGACTGCCCAAGTATAAAATAATCTTTTCAATAAATAATATACTGTGGTAACTAGATGGCTAAATGGGGAGGTGGGGGATGAACTGTGCCTCTCACATAGGAAACAAATATTAATTAAAAGATTAAAAGTGGATCACAGGTCTAAATATAATAATAAAAATAATACACTTTGGAAGAAAACGTTAAAAAAAACCTTTGTGATCTAGAGATAGGCCAAGACTTCATATATAGAACACACAAAAGTATGAACAACAAAACAGTTAAAATATATTTCATTAAAAATAAAACTTTTGCTATTCAAAAAATACAATTTAAATTTAGATGATATATTTTAAAATTTTTGTTGTTTTTATTTAATTATTTATGTGTAAGTGTGTGTGTATATGTAAGTCTATATGTATGTGTGTGTATATGTGTGTATATATGTGTATATGTGTGTGTGCTCATGAGTGTGCATGACACAGAACAATGTAGGACACAGGATGTCTCCCACCCTTTTCCACCCAAGGAATTGAACTCAGATCGTCAGGCTTGGAGGTAAGCAGCTTTATCTGCTCAATCATCTTGCCAGCCTCCATGTATTTAAAATACATAGCTGAATGGAGTAGAGAGGGGCTAACAAGCCTCCACCCCTAGCTGAGGACCTATTCAGTTTCTCAAAGGGCTATGCATAGCTCCACCCCTCCAACTTTGCTGCCTGCAAAGTACATCTCTCTCTTAGACTGACTCCGAGACCTGTGTGCAGCCCTTCTTTGGCAGATTCGCCACAGTTCTGACATTCCAGCATCTCAGGTTGTTCACGGTAACCTAGACTTCACCTTTCCAGTGGCCTTTTTAGATTTCCTCATGGGGCCTTTGACTCTGCCACATGTTGCCAGATCTCAGTGGCTCTCTGAAATCATGGAAGGAAACAGGACCATCTCAATCTTGCATCTTTTGTGTCTCCAAAACTAATACAATATGGACAACACTGTCAGTTTAAGTGTTCAAGGCTCAAGATGGAGGCTGCCCCATCTGGACCACAGTTTCAATGGCTTCTGTATGCCAAAGATGGCGGCTTTCCTAGGTGTTTGCTTTCCAGGAACAGGAAACCCCTTGGACTCTTTTTTTCACAAGCTTGATCCTAGATGGAGTCTTGCCCTCTAGGTACCTGTGATGACTACTCCTTTGTCAATGACCACATTCATAATTAACTAAAACCCAAACATGGAGGGGGCACACCTGTAAGGGGATTTTGTTTAATTTGAAGTGGGAAAATCCACTTCTAATTGGATCTTCGGGGTGGGAAGACACATCCAGAGATCATGATGTGTCTGAGCCATGCCTTCTTCTGGAAGCCTAAATGAGGACAGGGAAGAGGAAGCTTTTGCTCTTTGCCTACCTGTTGTCACCTCACAAGCAAGTCCATTCCTTCACTGGCACTAGAGTCTACTTCTTTGGGATTCCAGCATATGCTGATGACCAGCTGAGACATCCAGCCTTGTGGACTAAACAACTATTTCATTCATGGATCTTCCATTCATAGGCAGCCACTGTTAGATTAGTTGGACAAGAGTCTGTAAGTCATTCTAATAAATCCCCTTCTCTCTATATATATAGATATCTATATATATAGATATCTATATATAGATATATATAGATATATATATATAGATATATATATAGATATATATCTATATATATATAGAGAGAGAGAGAGATTCATTCTATATGTTCTATTACCCTAGAGAACACTAATATACTACCTTCCCTACTAGTCTACTATAGAGCAGAAAGCTTCTTTTTAATGGCTCCATTTTCTTTAACAATTACAGCCTCTCTTTCACTGTAGGCTGCCATAATAGTAATTCAGTAATTAACAGTGGCACAAACTCAATGTTATGCTGTCTTGAAATTTTTTTTGTGCCCAAAACCAATTAGTTCATAACTTTTCAACTCAGCCTTAAGCAAATTATCCTAAGTGGGCAGAATGCAGCCACATTTTCTGCAAAGTATCACATGGATGACCCCTAGCCTAATGCAGGATAGAGTCTAAGATTCTGTATAAAACCTCATGAGCTGGTGTGGAGGGGCCCCAAAACAGCTTGACCACACAGCTGCCATGACAGACTTAGTTAGGGTTCTAGACATAGCTTCTGTGACAGGCTTACTGGCAGGTAACACCTAGATCCAGGAAAAGCCTTAAGCTAACAACACCCAGGGATCCACCCAGGGATGGGGAAGTACCTAACATCCCAAACATTCCAACCATTAGATAAGGTGGCCAGATGTCCCTGAGTCTGCACACACCTATTTTTGTTTTACAGATAGCCCTAGACAATTGTCAGACAATCAGGGTCCTAAACCATGGAAATCCCCTCACCCCAACCTCTGCTATGATAAAAACCCCACCCTGCCTGGGCTCAGGGCTCTCTGCTCTCACCCCCGTGTCAGATAGACAGAGAGACCAAGCCCGGAGCTTGAAGAAAATAAAGGCTCTTTGCTTTTACATGCGGTATTTTGGTCTCCGTGGTGGTCTTTTGGGGGTCCCTGTGATCTGGGCACAACACTGGAAGTCTACTTTCTGCCCTTCTCTCAGCATTACTGCTTTCCAAGCTCCCATTACAATTGTTTATTATTATTATTATTATTATTATTATCATCATCATCATCATCATCATCATTGTTTTGGTTTTTTGAGACAGGATTCTCTGTTCAGCTTTTGAACCTCTCCTAGAACTCACTCTGTAGATCAGGCTGGCCTTGAACTCACAGAGATCTGCCTGCCTTTGCTTCCTAAGTGCTGGGCTTAAAGGCATACACCACCACCGCCTGGCTCCATTACAATAGTTTACTAAGCTCTTTTACAGTACTCAATGGCTTTTCCATCCCAAAGCCTTCCACAAAACAGTCCAAAGGCATAAAAGCTATAGAGTCAGTGTTAGCACAGCAAAGACCCCACTCCTGATACAATTCCTGTATTAGTTACCTTTCCATTGCTGTGATAAACTAGTCTGACAAAAAGCAACTTTGGGAACAATGACTTTATTTTGGCTTATCCTTCCAGAGAGTATAAACTCCATCACAGCAGGAAGGTATGGCAGCAGGAGTGTGAGGGCAGGCTTCCTGGCACCCAGGAAGCAGAGTGCTCACATTTCATTCATACACAGACAGCAGAGTGCTCACATTTCACTCATACGCAGAAAGCAGAATGCTCACATTTCACTCATACACAGAAAGCAGAGTGCTCACATTTCATTCATACACAGAAAGCAGAGTGCTCACATTTCATTCATACACAGGAAGCAGAGTGCTCACATTTCACTCATACACAGGAAGCAGAGTGCTCACATTTCATTCATACACAGGAAGCAGAATGCTCACATTTCATTCATACACAGACAGCAGAGTGCTCACATTTTATTCATACACAGGAAGCAGAGTGCTCACATTTCATTCATACACAGAAAGCAGAATGCTCATATTTCATTCATACACAGAAAGCAGAGTGCTCACATTTTATTCATACACAGGAAGCAGAATGCTCACATTTCATTCATACACAGAAAGCAGAGTGCTCACATTTCATTTATACACAGGAAGCAGAGTGCTCACATTTCATTCATACACAGAAAGCAGAGTGCTCACATTTCATTCTACACAGGAAGCAGAGTGCTCACATTTCATTCATACACAGGAAGCAGTGCTCACATTTCATTCATACATAGGAAGCACAGTAAGAGGGACAGAAGGAAAGGGGCCAGGCTACAAACCTCCAACTCATTCCCAGTGACACAGTTCCTCCAGGAGGCTCCACCTCCTAAAGACTTCATAACCTCCACAGACAGCATTACCAACTCAGGACCAAGTGTTCAGATACATGAGCCTACTGGTGGTGCCTCACATTCTAACCACAACACTGGTTTACAAAGTATTTCATATAAATGCAAATGCATAGTTATGAAGGACAATACTACAGTAAATAGCCTTTACCTTATTCTAGCTTGGTATAGCTTAGTGGCAGATCTTTAAAGAAGAATTGAGTGCTGCATGGGATCTCTTTGGCAAGTGAAATAAACACTGAAAGGAAAGTCAAAAAGAGGAGATGGGGTGGAGAACAACAGTCCAATAAAAGGTAAAAGTAGAAAATGAAATCTGAGTGATACCAAAAATAAGAAATACTTACAAGGAAATACTCTTACCTGCTTTAAACCATAGTAATCAGCAATACTGCAGATTAGCTCTGACATTGCCTGAACTTCATGAGATTTTTTTGTATTCATAAACTTAATTGCCTTCACATTTTCACCTGAATGAAAATAAAGAAAATTAAAATACTGCTACTAAAGAGAATTTTAATGAGTTGTTACCTGATATTCACAGCCTTTTAAATTAATGTAAAAATGGCATAAATTCTACTGTGATATCTGTGTGGTTTCTACTAGTTTAATGGGTATGATTCAGACTGGATAAAGTAAAAATATCCACAGATAATTAAAATCATTCTTCTTATAACAAGTAGTTAACTATAAATGAAAAAACTGTACTACAAAAAAACTGTTTCAAAGAACAGCTTTAGCAGAGTAAAAAGATAAGCAAGAAAGTAGAAATAGACATTTCTAATACACACATATGAAAATAAAACCAACTCCTATACAGTCTTAAGAAAAACACTGCCCAATACAAGAACAAATGAGCTATTTTCCTACCTGCATTATCCAAAACAGTGGTCACTAACCACACAACTATTTACACTTACACTTAAAATTACCAAAGCCAAAATGCAAATCACACTTCCAAACTATAGTAGCACATCTGAAGAGCTTAACAGTCACGTGTAGCTATTTTTTACTATACAGTGTATAGAAACAGAGAACATTCTACAACACAGCATGTTAGCATACACACACTATTTTGTGGAATATAAAGCACATACAACAAAGTATTCAACATAATCAGACATGCAGGAATTGGGTGGTGGCAAGTTGAAATTTAGGGCTGGGCTAGAAATAAACAAACCTAGTATGTCATGGCGGTGATCACATGTGGCATGCCTGCTAGTAGGCTGAACCTCTTTCCTCTTCAATGGAGAAGTGTAAAAACCTTGCTAATAAGGTCTTCCCAGGAGTACGTGGTTGTTATACAACGGTATTCTGCTGACAGATCCCAGCCCAGAAAACAAACTGACACACTCCAGGATGGGAGTCTATTCCCTCCATGCACAGCTGGCACTAGCTAGTAGCCCTACAATTCCAAGTCAACTTTCTTTTACTAGCATAAGACAACACCCATCCAGATCTTGGGGACGGTTTCACGTTTGTACATGCTACTCTTGCTCACTCTGATACCCAACATACAGTCCTCAAGTTTTGGAGGGCAGAGGGAAGGCCAGTTCACTCAGTTGTGGCCAGTGAGAAACAGCTGGGATGAAGTACTTAGTGTTGTGGCTACGATGCCAATAGCAATGTTGCTGATGAACTCAACTACAGCCAGAATGTCCTTACCCAGAGCCACAAAGCCCCCAAATCCTTTGTTTTGCTCCAAAAGGAACATAATAAAGTAATTTTCATTAAAATACTTAGAGATAAAGGAAACAACAATCATAATAAAAATTGGACTAGAAGGGGAATAAGCTCCCTTTACAATGAAGGGCTTCCGAGGATCCACTTTCGACAACCAACACTATGCACTAGTAATAGGACAAAATTACATGTGCCTCTTAACGAGGAGCAGGAAAACGAAGTCCTTTAATTAGCATCCCAGTTAAAAGTGCAAAGCTGGACTTATTAATGGGGAAATAATCAATCAAACCTTCCTGCATGCATCAACTCATCAGTGTCGGGAGAAACAAGACAAAAGAAGAGAAAAGAAAAAATTCTGCGACTGTCTGACACTCACATGGTAGTTCTCAACTGTTCAAAACTAGTTCCAGAGGCCCTCTTCTGACCTGTGTGTGCACCAGGCACACACTTGTGCACAAACATGCAGGAGAGCAAAACACTCATACACATAATATAAATCTAAAATTTTTTTTAAGAAAAAAGAAGCTATAAGTAATTTCTGCAACATTAGAACTAATTTGGATCCAGCCTGCTTATGAGATAATGTTACTAAAGGCAAGTTAAAAGTCTTGAATGAACAGACATAACACAGGATGAGTGGGAATACATCCTGGTTCTTACGGATATATGATAAAATAATTGCAGGTAATTATGGTATCTGTGACTGATGGTCAAAGGATCCAGATTTGTAAATAGTATGTTTATGGGGGTGCTTACAGCAAATAGGTAGGATTTTTAACATGGCAATTTTAGATCAAAAGCATCCAAGATTCACTGTAGTATTCAAGCAATGGTTCTGTAAGTTTAGAGCTTTCAAAAGAAAGAAAGAAAGAAAGAAAGAAGAAGAAGAAGAAGAAGAAGAAGAAGAAGAAGAAGAAGAAGAAGAAGAAGAAGAAATAAAGAGTTGGTGAAATAATGAAGGTCAAATGAGATAAGACAGTGAAGACCTTGGTAAACACTAAATTAAGTCATGTATTCCCTATTCTAGCATTAATGTAATTATTATTGAACCCACTGGCTGGACTACCAAAGCTGGTTCCTCAGCATGGAACAGTTGGCTTTTAAAACCACAGCCTCCTCATCGCTGTGGTCTAACTGCCGTGTCTACTGGCATTTAACGGAACTGTGGATACGAGTTTCCATCTATCTTGCCAATTGAGTTTTAATTCTGGCTGTCCCCACTTTCTGATACTTATGCCTCCCCCATTTTCCCAGCAGTCACCATCCACGTTCCCCCCAAAAGAACTAGCCGCAGAGATCATCATCTAACTGCAATAAAAACTAATGCAAGGGTTTGGACATCTGTAGTAGCACAATCCATTGACGTTTGAGAGTTTAAAACTAACTGTTTGAAACTAAAGACACCCAGGAACTAACGTAGGGAAAAACAGAGAGACCTGTATGTGCTCTTAATACGGGATAAGAGAACCTGTTCTTCTCAATAGGAGCTAACTTCTCAGAGCTTGGAATATCCAGCAACAAACTCACACATTATTAATGAATAGACATACACACGAGCCATGTACTGCTTTTAAGAACCTAAAACGCGTAAGTATACATCACAATCACACATACCAGGTCTCTGCTCTTTGTTTACTCGAAGGGCGGTAAGCAGCTGCTCAAAAGGAGTACACAGCCCCAAGCTTTGCACAGAGTAGTGCTTGGCGGCCAGAGCAAAGGCTTCCGCGCTCATCAGCTTCTGAGACGTTTCACAAAATACTTGGGGGAGATCAATGAAACCTGAAACATTGGACAGAAACGGAAGATGAGCAGTAGTTAATATCTAAGCTGTTTGAGGTTTTAAAACAGCAAATGAACCATGACGATTTTACAGCAACTGACAAGATTTTAACTTTAGATCTGGCAATATCACTAATAGCTCCTTAGTATTTGTTATTTAAATTATTGAAAAACCTGGTTTTAGCGTTTTCGCCAATGATGTTTTTAAAGATCAAATGAAAATTTGGTCTTTGTTTCCCAGGAGCAACAAGAGCAGCAGTTTTCGGTCTGAAGAGTGATGTAGGTATTGAACTTATGAGCTGTCTTTTCTGACCGACACCTGTGCAGCTCAAGGTGCTAGTCTTTGGACCCTCTTACTCCTACTCCTGTTGGACAGTATTGCAGTCTTACTCTTCTATGCCATTGTTAAGGGACATCGATCTATTTCTAAGGTTTTTCATTCCAATTTGTCCACAGTGGTTCATAAAACCTCAATGGATAAAGCAGTCCAAGTGAGCCCATCCACTAAAGGGTATTTTAAAAAACTAAATCAACGTGTAACAAAACAAAACCAAGCTCACAAAACCAACAAATCCAGTTGTTAAAGTATGCAAAGCATTCACTTCGGGGAAGCATACAATCTAGGGAACAACTTTGAGTCTACCAAAGCCAAACAAACATCTTAATATATATTCCGTGACATCCTGTCCAGCATAGCTGACCTCACAATTACATTTTAAAATATCAACTTAAACACAAAGAAAACTGCTGCTCTCTGACAAAACTTGAAAACAACGTAACTGATGAATCTCTTCAAATTCTAAATAAAACTATATGCTTCCACTCATATCTTTTTAAAATTAGTATCTCCTAAGTTGGTGGTATAATGTGTGCTAAATTTTTTATTAAACATAAAAATAGCAGAGGTGTGTGACTTCAACTTTTGAATCAATTAAACAGAAAATAAAACCACAAGGTTACCATGGGTGAATTTATTTAACAAAGATTTTAGGAAATTTTACAAGCTGATATTCCTGATGCAGCCAAAAGTAATAAAATCGACATCAAAATATTTAGACATGATGCAGGGGGGGAAAACTCAGTCAACTATTAAGTGAGACTTTCAGGTTTAAGAGCAGTCTCAACATCCGAAGGTTCCAGGGGAGCAGTTTCTTAGAGTGTGATAGAATGAAAGCATTAAGCCGCAGTGAGCAGAGGGCCCATTACATTCGTCAGTTAGTGGGCAATGTTGCCAACAGAAAGAAATGTGATGTTGCTGTTGGAAAAGTAAGTGTCTGAATCAACTTTGCTATCCTACTGCAAAGTCTTGAAAATATTCCATTTTGAACTGAACTAAATGCTATTCATTTGCTTTTTTAATTACAAGCACCCCAGAAATTTTGGGTATTGGAGGCCTAAATTAAAATGACACCACATTTTCAATCATAGTCAATTTTTAAAGGATTACATATTTTGATTCAATCTCATAGTTTATTTCTTTAGAGTTAAAACCAGATTATTCAGTCCAGAGTTCCACAACTAATTGTTTTTTGATCACAGAAATCCAGCTGAGGTGGTTTTTTTGTTTGTTCGTTTGTTTTCTGAGAGATTGTCTGTAACAGCCATAGTTTGTTGCTTTTAGAGATTCACAGAAAGTGAGAAGGGCCAATGATCTTGTCTTTACTTCCTTCTGTGATCCAGCAAGTGAGAAGGCCGTGGGGCATTGCCCATGTCCAGGTCCTCACAGGGCCCTGCGTCTGTGTAAGTCTGTGATTGGCAGCCAGAAGCACAGAGGCCACAGTGCCGGTGAGTTTCAGTTACTTTCTAGTTGGGTGCAAATATCCTCCCCACAGGGAAAGCTGCGTTTTTAAAAATCTGCTCCCTGTTCCACCTGCACATCCTGTGGCTTGATTGTTTTGCCTACACCTCCCTCTACTGGACGTTCCTGATCTTTCTCCAGTGTCCGCTTCACTGGTCTTGTCTGTGTGACCTCCATCACTGTCACAGGGCAGTGTCTTGCAAGAGAGGCTACTAGACCCATGTGAAACAGGTAAACTGGAGAGCGGATGAGCTGGCTCATAAAAGTGCTTGCTGCACATTCTGACCACCGGAGTCTATCTGCACAGTGGAAGGCGAGAACCGACTCCTGGCAGCCGTTCGCTGACCTCCAGAGACCCACCAAAGTATACGACATACGCATCCACACTAACAAATCATATATCATACACACAGCAATAAATACAAGATTTAAAAATCATAACAAAACACGAAATAAGATGGGAAAGAAGCAGGAGAGGTTATTCTCGATAAACATGATACCAGGATCCCTCTAAATTTTTCTACCAGATAGCAGTGTACACAGGAAAACAAAAGAGCCAAATAAACACAGGCCAAGAATCTTCAAGAAAGAATGCACAAAGTTTTAAAACTAGAAATAAAGTCAATGAATGTATATTCATAATCGACAAGTAAAACTTCCAAGCTACTTACCTGTTATTGTACCTGAATGTCCTATAAAAACCCTAAGGAAGATGAGCTCCATCAGGCTTCACGATAACTCACTGCCCCACTGCTAACAGGCACTGCACGATTACTACTACAGGCCAGGCATGATGCTAGACACTTCACCTGTTACGTGAGCACGTTAACTGTTGCTCTCGTCTCATTTGCAGAGGGAATACCTAAGACTTGACCACACTGTAACTGACTCAAAAGTGCACACGCTAAGTTCAGGGCAAATAAACTGTGGCCGTCTGACTTTACACTCTGCTCTTAAGCCTCACATTCCGTGAGCATGCCACAGCCAGGAAAATAACAGTAGGCTTTGATGGACCTGACTATCAAAATCAGGAAACTTTTGGCAACTTCTCTGGCAGAGATCAATCTATAGTGGTAAGTTAAGATATTATACACTTGCTTCTCTTTATAACCACTTCATTACTCCTCTTAACATCTGCCTTTCTGCTAGAAGTGATCTTGGTTCCAGAAATTGAAATCAAAATAATATCTCTGAAAAGAAAGTAAAATATTTGTGTAAGATTTTCTGTGGTATCTACGTCTAGAAACAAAGTAATTCTACTGTCCCTTGTTCAGCTGTAAAACAAAAGTACTTTGCACACAGCATGAATGGATGGATGATGATGGATGCATGCATGCATGAACGACAGCATACTTCAAAGCACTTACTATTGTAGCATCATCAACTACAGAATTCTCCTAAGACTCCGTAGTGGTTGTAATCACTGAGGCCACTACAAGGACTTCAATAGCACCACTGAGCCTGTTAGGGAAGCATAAAACCTCATTTCAGCCCGAATCCTTAAAATCTTAGGGTAAGAGACAAGAGTGATTTAGATCATACAGGATACAATATAAGATACAAATACCTACTGACATTATGGACATAACTGTGTTACAGGGGTTGGGGAAATAGTTAATCACACAGCCAATGGACCAGAATTTCAGGAAAATATTGACAGCAGTACCTTCCTGATAATTATCTTCACAAGGATATAAAAATATTTTGTGTTTATTTCTACAAACATCCTTATTCCTGATACATCTTTCCCTTTTTCTACTTCCTGTGTTAATAAACAGCATTTCCATTCACTGCTAAAGTTGAAAATCTTTGTCGTAGCTTTCATATACTGTGTGCCTTCAGTTCTTATGTCCAAGTAGTCATCCATCCTGATGTAAAATGTCTTTCATTTGGAAGGCCTCCCCATCACTAAAATGGCTCAAAACCCATTAACTCCAAAACTATCACAAAGCCTCATGGTATGTTCCTTCTGGATAAAAAGCACAATGTTCTCCAAGTATTGGATGAGTTGAGTGTGTTTTTCTAAAAAGAAAATTAATTTTTATTTAATTCAAATTTAATAAGCTTTTTAAGGTTTTGTTTTTTGCAATAGTTGACTGTTGGGTTTTATCATTGTTAATTATTTAATAGCCAAAAGTTAATTCTGTCTTACTAAACTTTGAAAACTAAAGATGGGTTGTGTTAAATTCTATGAACTTTGCATCTGTCTGTCATACTGTAGTGAACCAAGAGAACAAACACAATACATATTGTTGATTTTAAAACAAATCAATTATATGATCCAATTATGTGGCAGGATTTTTTTTTTTTTTTGCCTAAGCAACTCTAGCTTAATTTACAGTTGCATATAAAATGAAAAAATGTGTTACTGAATAGGCAAACAATATTTTTGAATGAAATAATGCATATTAACAAAGACTGACATGCAGTCCTTACCATACCAATATTAACATCATAATGAATGCCTAATTATAGTCAATCATTTCAAAAGTGTTTTCACGTTGAACTACATTATTTATGAAAATTAAATTAAATGTAAAACTAGAAAAATTAACCATAATATTAAGACTCTTTACATAGTTTAATTTGTTGGTAAATAAAAACTATACAATGAGACAAATATAGAAACACATTTGCTAAATTAAAAAAACAGATAAAAAGGAAAGTAATTCCGGGGTGCTTAATACTATGTGAAATAGTAGTCATGGAAGACTGCATTAGTTCCCACTGAAATGCCATAAAAACCCTCAAGAAACACAATATAGTATAAAAACCGGGGGGGGGGGGGGGGGGGGGGGGAAGTTCAGTGGGTAAAATGCTTGCCACATAATTTACATAATCATCATAAAGAACAAAGTTAGGATCCCCCAAACCAGTGGTTCCTGACCTTCCTAATGCTGCGACCCTTTAATACAATTTCTCACGCTGTGGTGACCCCCAACCATAAGATTATTTTCTCTGCTACTTCATAACTGTAATTTTGCTACTGTTATGAATTGTAATGTAAACATCTGTATTTTCCGATGGTCTTAGGCGACCCCTGTGAAACGGCCATTTGACTCTCCAAAGAGTTGTAACCCACAGGTTGAGAACCACTGCCCAAAACTGATGTGAAGGCCAAAGTCCAGCAGCCTCCTGTCCTGGAACTTTCTACTGCCGTGATAAAGATCACAATCAAGAGCAACCTGGGGAAGAAAGGATTTATCAGGCTTACATGTCCCAGTTACAGTCCAACACTGAGGGAAAACAAGGCAGGGACTCTAGCAGGGCATGACCCTGGGGGCAAAAACTAAAGCCAAGACTGGGAGAAGAAACACAGCTCACTGGCTTGCTCTCCATGGCTCTCTCAGCCTCCTTTTTATACAACTCAAGACTACCTGCCCAAGGGCAGCACTCCCACAGTGGACTGGGCCCTCCCACATCAATTCTTAAATAAAGAAAACACCCCCACACTCTTGCCTACAGGCCAGTCTGATGGGAGCACCTTCTCAATTAAGGTTTCCTCTTCTCAAGTAATTCTAGTTCGTATCTAGTTGACCAAACTTAACCAGCACACTCCCTATAATTCCAGCTTGTAGGAGGGAGAGACAAAAAACTTAACCAGCACACTCCCTATAATTCCAGCTTGTAGGACGGAGAGACAGGGAATCCTTGGAGAAGCTGGCTAGCCAGAATAGCCAAAATGGAAAGTTCTGGGGTCAACATGAGATCCTGTCTCACTGTATAATGTGGAGACCAATCAGGAAAGACACTGGACTTCAATCTCAGGTCTAAACACACATGTACACATACATGCATGTGCATCCCTCACAAAAACATACATACACACATACCACACAAGCATGTAAACATGTGCAAAAAATTTTTTTCAGTGAGGAACAGGTTGAGTGTTGGGGCAAAGAATAAGAATTTTATTTTATAGAATTTGAGAGATTAACTGGAAAGCGATATAACAACTGAGATACATACATGTTTTTATGTTGTAAGAATAAAAGGCTCCCAAGGAGCAATTGCCAGTTAATGGGCGCCAGGAGAGGAGGACACATTTTCCTCAGTGATACAGCCAGTGGCAAGCTGTTCATGCTCTAGTAAATAAGGCGACACTCACACCATACAAGCAACTCTAAACTCAGTGGGACACACACACCGCACACCACATACACCACACACACACACCACACATCACACACACACACCACACATCACACACACACACACACACACACACACACACACACAAAGACATTAAAGTAGAGAGGAGGCTAATTAGGAAGAAGAAAGGAAGGAGTTAAGCAGGAGAGGGAGGGGCTGAAACAAAGTGATGACGGGAGACTAGGATTAAAATACATTACATCCATGTACAAAATCGTCAAAACAGTAACAAAAACTTCCTTTCTGTGTTAATAGATTTAATGTGTGTAAAAGATTAATAATGTTGAGAACTTATCTGAGACACGAAAACAACTTGATTTGTAAAAAAAAAAAAAGCTGTATCTCAAAAGTGTCATATCTCATACATATACAAATATATGAAGTGTCCTCTCAGCAATGCTCAATGCGTAGAGCATTTATATATAACAAATTTAACTCTGAAACTGTTTTAAAGGAGAAGACACTAGAATAAAGTTCCAGTTGGAAGGAATACTTCATTATTATTATTGTTGTTGTTGCTGTTGTTGTCTTATACAATTACTGATGTCTGTGATCGCCTCTATTGGGATGTAAAATCTGTTGAACTTGTTCTACTCCTGGATTTCCCTACAAGTTTAGTAAGAGCTTGATGAGAAAATCCCAAGTAACACTTCCAATAAATCAGGTTATAAACCAGCTGAGCATTTGAAAAATTGGGTATTTTATATTGAAAAAGTTATCAGGTCCAGAGACATTTCAAAGGTCAATAATCCAGTCTGGTCTCTGTTGTTGTTGTTACACAGATATATAATTAATTGGCTGTCAGGTTTCACACACACACACACACACACACACACACACACACACACACACACAAGCATCCATTCCTAGCCTAAGAAAGCAAACACGAGGTATTACTGACGTGCTCGGTTACATTTTTTTTTTTTTTTTTTTTTTTGGTTTTTCGAGACAGGGTTTCTCTGTGTAGCTTTGCTCCTTTCCTGGGACTCACTTGGTAGTCCAGGATGGCCTCGAACTCACAGAGATCCGCCTAAATACCTATTAACCATCTTTCACTGACCAGGCATTGTTCTAAAGACATGGCTGCTTGTGGGAACAGACAATAAAAAAAGATAAGGAAGGAACGCATTAGGAGTACTAAAAAATGATTCTGTTAAAAAACTGACTCAGTAATTCTTGCTAAAATCAATAGATTTAAATATGGACACGAAGAGCTCACACTGTGGAGTCAGATGACGCAATATTGAGAGTATGAATCTTCTACTTGAACCTGTGGTTCCCTGGGGGAATGAACTTAAGCTGCAAATATGCAAATCGGAAATGAAAGAATCCAATTTGCAATATAATGTAAAGATGAAGAGAAAACAGGGGCTGGAAGGTAAAATGCTTGCCTTTCAAGCGTGGGGGCCTGAGTATTCACATAAAAACCCAGGCATGATGGGAGACACCTTGTAATTCCCACGCTGGGGGTTGCAGAATCCTTCAGGTAGATTCCCGCAGCTCCCTAGCCAACCAGCCCAGATGAATCGGTCATTCCCGGACTCAAAACACAAGGTGTACAGCTCCTGAGAAATAATGCCAGGAGCGGACCTCTGGCCTCCCACACGAGGACAGGCAAGTGCACACATACATACACACACACACACACACACACACACACACACACAAACACACAGGCTATTCAGATCCCTCCATTCACACACACACACACACACACACACACACACACACAGGCTATTCAGATCCCTCCATTCACACACACACATACACACACACACACACACAGAGGCTATTCAGATTCCCTCCATTCACACACACACACACACACACACACACACACACAGGCTATTCAGATCCCTCTACACACACACACACACACCAGGCTATTCAGATCCCTCCATTCAGCACACACACACACACACACACACACACACACACACACACACACACACAGGCTATTCAGATCCCTCTACACACACACACACACACAAACACACACACTGGCTATTCCGATCCCTCCATTCATCTCCCAGGGAAGCCACGCAAGTCCCTGCCACTTCCGCGGAGTTCCACCAGGGGGCGCAGCGGCAGCCGCGGCGTCCGTCCGCCCCGCCCCGCTCGCCTAGCCCCGCCCCACCTAGCCCCGCCCCTCCCGCCTCGCCCCGCCCCACTGGTCACCTGATCCCTCCTCCCGCGGCCCGGCCTCCTCCGCCGCCGCCGCCGCCTCCCTCAGCGCCGCCAGCACGCCGTCGGGGTTCAAGTCGACCAGCTCCTGCCAGAGCGACTCGGTGTAGAAGTCCACCGTGTGCGCGCTCGAAATGGGCAGGGCGCCCCTCAGGAAGCGCAGCAGGCCCTGCAGCTTGGCGTGCAGCGTGGGCAGGTCCGGGGTCCCGGGGAGAGAGCGAGCCGCCGCCATGACGCTCGCCCTCCGGGGCTGCAGGTGGCGCCCACATGGCCGCGCGGCACCGCTCGCTCCCTCTGCCGGGAGCGGCCGTCAGGCTGAAGCAGTCGAGCTCCGAGCGCGCGCTGAGTGAGTTGGCCGGTGGATTGCTTCCGCCTGGTGACGTAGAATGTCGGCGACCCCCGTAGTCCTGCCGACGCAGGTAGCGCAGGATGGCGCCGGCGAGGCCGGCTGCGAGGTGGCGGAGCGGAGGAGGATTTGCATCGCGTGGGGACGGGACGCCACAGGGCGGATTCAAGAACCAGAGCGGGAAACGCAGGACCTGGCGGCCTAGCCCCCAGCAAGCCTTCCGGGGGAGCGTTCGCGAGGGTATGTAAGCAGACGGCAGTGGAGGAGCCCCGGGGTGCGTGAAGTTTCTCAGCTTGGAAAAAGGCTTCAGGACGTAGACCGGGTCTTTCTTGAGATCTGGGAAGTCACTCCTAAGGCCGCCGGACCCATTAGCGTCTCGATCCTTTGCATGGGAGAACGGGACAGTGCTGTCAACTTAGAAGTCATTTCTCGCAGCCAGTGCCTCTAACCGGAAGCACGGAGCGTCTAGGGGTCCATTTGTGTATGTACTATTGTTGTGCCCAGGTCACAAGACCACCGCAGAGCCAATATCTGATGCAAGCAAACAGGTTTTTGGTCCGTATCCAACATCCAACACAGCGGGTAGAGGAGAACCGCGGAGCACTCACTTGAAGGGGTTTATATAGGAAAGGTTGACATGTAGCTTGGAGGGGGCGAAGGGTGAGGCTGTTCTTTGAAGTTACTGGCTGAACTATATGCATGTGGTTACTGATGGCTAACAGGATTCAGGGTATCTTCAGAGACATAAATTTTTACTCCCTATGTCCTGCTTTTGTTGAACCCAGGATATATACATTCAGATTTATTGTTCCAGTCCTACTCTCCTCTGAGGTCAATTGAACCCATTACTTCCCATATCTTGTTTTGTCAAGTCCAGGATACATAGATTTATTGTCCCAGCCTTATAAGTTCAACTTCTGGTCACTTCTAAAACTGCTGGTCAGCGAATACCTTTGGAGGAGGGGAGGGGAAGCATCTCTCAAGATGACTACTGACTTTTCCTTTCACTATATGCAGATTGGCATCTGTATTACAGCAAAGGACAGAGAGAAACATGGGGTTGAAAAAACACTGGCCCAAAGCCTTGATAATTAGAAACACCACAGTAGCTCTCCAGTCTCATCCTGCTCTCTTCCTTAGATTCCTTGTTTTGTAAGGCCTCTCATTGCACTTCAAATGGTTAAGTGTTTTGTTCCATCTAATAATAATTGACGGTGTTCAGGAAGTTGTACATTATCCCCTTTTGTGGTTTTGTGTTTTATTTTGGAAAATAAATGATTAGTAAGTTTCTCTAATGGAAAAGTAAGATTCCTCCATCCTATTTTTAAGTATTTACTGAAGACCCCCAGGTGATATTTTAGAAGAATTAAGGAAATTTAAATTGGTGAATATGATTACAAATTCAAGTTGAGCAGTAGAGTTTAGTTTACTCTTTAATTTTACTTTGAAGTTTTTTTTTTTTTTTTTTTTTTTTTGGTGGTGGTGGTGTTTGACAATTGTTAGCCTTATATTCAGGCAAAGGGCCAGCCAACTTGCTCCTCAGTACATCATTAAATGTGTTGACTAACCTAATCTTTAAAGCAAAACCAAGTGATTATATCATTTGAATATAATGTTTAAAAAAAAAAAAAAACCCTTCATTTCTAGTAGCTTTATTTTTCACTTTCTGTGAAAGTAATTGTGACCGAAATCCTTTAATGCTAGGACAAGGTTTTGCATTTCGGAGGAAACTGAAGACCCAGCAAAATTACAAGAAATTGCTATGGAAGGTAAAGAAGGCGCCAGTGTCACAGGAATCCCAGTTCACTGATCATTACCCAGACCATCTGAAGCACCTCTATTTAGCTGAAGAAGAAAGGCTCAGGAAACAGCAGAGAAAGGTTGGCCCACCTCCATCTGAAGATCAAGTTGACCAGCCCCTGCCTGAAGAAGAGTGCAACCCTGAGCAGATGTTGTCTGAAGTTCCATCTAGTGATCGCCAGCCTCAGCCAGAACAGCTGTATACAGTAAAGTATGTGCTTTCTTCTTTTGAAATTCCTTACTTCAAATGTAAATAGTGTTTTATAGAGGATATAGAGCAACTTGTGTAAGAATTGGAAGTTTTCTTAACACATTTCGAAGTCATATTATCATATTTTCACAGTTTCTATTTTTAGTGTAAAATGACTGAAGTAGGCTAGTTGAACATAGTTCACAAGAATATGAAATGAGAATCAAGAGATTTGAGTTTTGAATTACTGCCTCTCAAGAACAGCTTGGACAATAATTAAACCCAATTTTATATATATATAATATATATATATTATATATATATATTATATATATATATATGTGTGTGTGTGTGTGCTTTAAATTTTTTTAGGCCAGGCGTGGTCTTATATATCTGTAAGGCCAACGTTTGGGAAGCTGAGGCAGAATGATTATAAGTTCCAGGCTAGTGTGGGCAGCATAATGAAATACTAGAGAAATAATGCAAGTGTGTAGTTGTTGACACTTTAGATTATGGAGCCAGACTTTACATGTTGGTATACCAGTGTCCTCTATGAGGGGAAGGACAGAATAAAAGGAGCCACTGTGCACACCATGTTGCACAGCCTCAAAGTGGATAGTTGTTTCGTGTGAATGATGTGTTTAAAGTATTATATTTCATGACATTTTGATGGCTGGATTAATTTATATCAAGCTTTTAAAATGTATGATATTTGGTGTTTATGAATGCTAACTGCTATTATCATATTTTAGTTTGCATTTTCTGCAAAGGGTACAGGAAATAGGTGTAGTTAACAAAAATCAAGCAAGACCTCGTTCTACATGCCTGTCATCGTCTCAGAAGGCTGAAGTGGGAAGAGTGCTGTTAATTCAATGGTAGCTTGAGCTACATAGTGAGATTCCATCTCATAAAACAACAGAAATGTTTTAATGTGCTGAATACATGGGTGTTTTCCTGGATGTGTGATGTCTCATCCCCAGTAATAGCTGTACTGAGGAGGCATAACCACAGTTTGTTACAGTTTGAGGCTAAGCTGGACTAGATGGTGAGTTTCTGGCCAGTTTACACTGCTTTAGAAGATCCTGTCCCAGAACAACTCCTCTCTATCACTTTGATTTTATAAAAGCTAGCTTATGAAACTTTGTCTGCACATAATTGAATCAAAAATATATTGGCATGTAAACTAGCAAGGAAGCCAGGCATCACTTTGGATCATAACTTTTTTTTTTTTTTTTTAACTAAAATTTTGCCTTTCAAAGCTGGTACAGTGATTACATGGACAAAACATATGCAAGATCAAGCCAGACAAAATCCCAGCATGGACTGGGGAGGGGGGGGTCACAAAGTCCCATATCCAGATTAGGCGATTTTGGCAACTGGTGGCTGGGGGTGGTGGTCGGGGGAGTCAGTCTTCTTGGTGGATGCAGGTCTGAGAGGCTGCCCATGCTCTGGTAGATGGCTCCACCCCATGCACGTGCACATACTGGCAGCAGTAAGTGGACTCAGTGAGTTTAATAAAAGTACAAAAGAAGCCCATGAAGTGAGGAAGGAAAGGTGGTGTAGAGGATAGGGAAGGAATTGGAGAAGAAAAATAGTGGGTGGATTTGATCAAAAATACATTATATGAATGTACATAAGTCTCCAAAAATTTTAAAAAATAATAAAATTGAGCATAGTATTGCAAATAACAGCAAAGTGTATAGTTGGGGATAAAGGCCATAAAAGTCTTGGAGGCCTTGTGTTTTGTTTTCAGTAGGCTTTTAGTAGGTGGAACTCATTGGCCAGCCCCCTACTTCACTGAGACACCTTGTCTCAAACAATGTAGTGAGCAATCCCCCTAGTCTCCACGTGTCTATACATGCATGCCCAAAGCTACAGGAACACTCACATGCACACAGAATTAGAAGTGAAGACTGTCACTCCAAAACTGACTGAAATTTACAGAAGTGAAGAATAGAAGAAAGCAAAACGCCTAGTGTATATTTTGGGCTAGGAGATCAGTACTGTCTTTGTAACAATAGTTTGGACTGGTGGAGCAGAACTCATACGTCAGAGAGTTAAGGATTGAGTGGCTGTAGTTTATTCTTTGTGTAGGAATTTGATAGGAAAAGTTAAGAAACAAGATTAGCTGAAGAGCACATAGACTTTAGGAATGGAAAATATATGTATTTAATTTTAACTAGGGAGCTGCTGAATATATTATGGTTATGACACGAGAAGTTGAGGCACAGAAGACAGGAAGGTTATTATGTCAGATAATAAGTAACATCATAACTACTTACCTTTCAAAGATCTAAGAGTGCTTCAAGATGGCAGATTTATAAATGAAGACCATCCATCTCTGAGGATTGATGGTTAGTGGTAAGAGGTTAGAGACAGGGTGATCAAAGAGCTCAGATTTCAGTTTATTTATACCACAACTTGTTACATCCTTCAATTCATTTCCCATCTGTTTACAACATTTTAATATCCAACCAAACCTACTGTGCTTCCCTAGTTCAATCTTTCTCCAAAAACATCCATTTACCATGCTTTAATTTGTAACTGTAACTGGTTTTAAGATCTTATTTGAGCATTTTCATATTTTTTGTTGTTGTTATTCTTTCTCTCCATGCTTCCTTCAATTTGTATTAGTGACGTTTTTGTATATAAATACTGTGTTTGACATAATTGCATAATTTTGTCTAAATCATTTATGAGTGATTAACTTGCACGTCTTAATTTCTCTTGCAAGTTCTGATACTACTCCAAAGAAAAAGAAGAAGAAAACTTCAAACCAAAAGGCACAAGAAGAGTATGAACGGGTACAAGCAAAGCGTGCAGCTAAGAAATTCGTAAGTTCTACTTTTTAATTATTTAAGTTTATTTTTGCTTTATCTTCAGCATGTACAAGCCATGCTGCTTAGTATTGGGCACATAATATTGTCTGTTTCAATACTTATTTTTTGGATTACTCAGGAGCAGACTTAGAGAACTGTACAATATTCTAAGTCCTTTATTGGCTCAGACAATACTAGTAGGTCAGTGATAAAATTCAATTAAAAAAATGCTCATCAATAATATGAATATCTGGCATCTGTGATAATGTTTCTCAGACTACAACCTAGGAACTTAGACCTTTAACAAGTTCCTTGAAATAATTTTGTGTGCTGTAAATTTGAGGACGTGAGACCTATTGATTATTTTCTTAATTTTACATTACAGTAAAAGCCAGAGGGGAAGTGTTAGAATAAAATACTCAGAAATGTAGCTGTCTTCCATGCTTAAACATTTCCTTAAGCGTCTCCTTTGGCCCTTGATCTATGACCTTAAAAACTGCATCTGTGCAGAGTAGTAATGGTTATTCTTTTTTTTTTTTTTTTTTGGTTTTTCAAGACAGAGTTTCTCTGTAGCTTTGGAACCTGTCCAGGACTAGCTCTGTAGACCAGGCTGGCCTCCAACTCACAGAGATGCGCCTGCCTCTGCCTCCCGAGTGCTGGGATTATAGGCGTGTGCCGCCGCCACCCGGCAGTAATGGTTATTCTTAAGGTTTTGGCATTTAGATTTTTTTGGTTTGTTTTGTACTAAAGCTTAAGTAATGTACCAGTGTTTCATCAAAATTTCCCCAAAGACAGACAGTACTGATAAAATTGCATTAGTACACATTAGATATGAGTAGTTAAAGAAATTCAGAGTTTAGTATCTAAAATGCTTATGATTATTCTTCAGCTGATAACAGAGATGATCTCTAATATTAATCCAAAAGCCAGTGACACTTTACCCATGAGATCAAAATTGTTAAGAATTAGTTAAATAGACACAGAATTGAGGGTAAGAGTGTTTAATAAGTGTAATGCCATAAGGATAAACCAGGCCAGGCAGCAGAACTCACAAACAAGTTTCAGATCTTTTTGAGGCAAGTCTCACTGTGTAGCACTGGCTGGCCTAGAACTTAAGAGATCTACCTGCTTCTGCCTCCCCAGTGCTAGGATTAGAGGCGTGTGCCAATGACACCAGCTTCAGATCTCTATGTACTTATTAAAATAAATACACCAAATAGTTTAATGATTTTAAGTAGTAGCATGTCACCTGATGAACACTTGAATCTGAGTCTCTGCCACAGAGTGGTCCCCGGCAAGTCACTTCTTTATCACTGAGCTTGGTCCTTGTATGTAAGACCAACAAAGTAAACTAGGAAATTTTTTACATGAATGGAGTGTGCCGCAGTTTCACAAATCGCATGTAAGATTCTTTGCTAACTATAATTGCTTGTCATTACAAGTGAGTGTGAGTCTAATGTTGGTCTAGTATATCATTTTGAGGCTCCCCGGCTTGGACATGAAGAACACACGTACTACAGTACAGCTTCTTTTCAGCTGTTACGTTTAAGTTAGTGAGAATGTTGTAGGGCTTGTTTGATAACGGATCTTCAGAGCCATTGATCATTTTGAGTTATCGTCCTCTGTACTTAGATTTGCGTTCCTATCATAGCAAGTCAAATGAGCATGATAGTCCTGAAGTGGTGACACTCAAGATGTCTAACAGTGTTCTGCACTAGTATAGTAAGTAGGTGGCCACCACTTTCTAGATCAAATCTGTAACTTAGCT
The DNA here is from genome assembly GCF_949786415.1 of Peromyscus eremicus. Lineage (NCBI taxonomy): Eukaryota > Metazoa > Chordata > Mammalia > Rodentia > Cricetidae > Peromyscus > Peromyscus eremicus. Next base: position 22,567,484 of record NC_081434.1, on the reverse strand, counting down.
AAATCACACACACAATCACACACACACACACACACACACACACACACACACACACACGATACAGTTTTGTGAAAATGAACTTTTTAGTGTTATACAGAATATTAAACTAGTTAACCTCTATGAAGGTCCCTCTAATTCTTTAGTGGACTTAAACAGTGAAATTGTTAAACTTTTCTTTTACTTACATACAAATGCATAAAGTGCTGCCATGACTGTTATTCTTTGATATTCCTTCTATCGTTATGGTATGAAAGCAAAGAGGACATACTACTTCATCTTGGGAAACTATTCACATTTTACATAATATAAAAGACAAATATCAATGGGTTTGCTTTGTGATAGCAATTTCAAAACAATTCTGACCTGTGTTTTCTGTTTGTGACTAATGAACATTATGTATATGTATAATTGCAGGAATTTGAAATGAGAAAGCAAGAAAGAGAAGAAGCCCAAAGGCTCTACAAGAAGAAAAAAATGGAAGCTTTCAAAATACTGAGCAAAAAGACTAAAAAGGGCCAGCCAAACCTGAATTTACAAATGGAGTATCTTCTTCAGAAAATACAAGAGAACAGTTAAAATAGACATTTTGTCTTTAAAGGTTAAATTTTGACTGACTGTTGCATCCTTTTGTATGTGTGGGGAGCTCCCAACAGTGAACTAAATTTGTTGACATCAATGGATTGATAAATTTTGTAATAGAAAAAATTCTATATATATATTCTCCACAAAGAATGACTTTATCCTGAACTTTAAAAACCTTCAATGGAATTTTTATGAAATAAACTGTTTTGAAATAGGAGGCCTGAGCTCCCATGAAGCATTTCAGTGACGTGTGAACCAAAGGGATTAGCTGCCTCAGCTAGGCTATGTAGGGAGACAAGAAGAATTTTGTGGGTGGAACATTAAGAAGTCTTCAAGGTTGCAAAAGCTAGAGGCAGATGGAGCAGGAGCAATTACAAGGAAAAAGTTTGCAATGTAGTCAAGTATATAAAAATAGTTACTGGTAGTGGAATAATGTTTTCCTTCTATTCCTAACGGTTCCTCCCATACAGAGAAAATGTCATTGTCTTCTTATTGGCTGACTTGTTTTGCCTTGGGACAGTGTTGTAACTTTTATGTTTGAAAACATACATGCTGGTTTAGAGTACATATAATCTCCCTATCATCCCACCCCACTTGTATATGTGTTTATATGCACATGTACATATGTGTGGGCGTGTGTGTGGAGGCCAGCAGTTGAGGTCTTCAATCACTCACAACCTCATCGTTTGGGATAGAGTTTCTCACTAACCTGGAGTCTTTCTGTCCCGGCCTCCCCAGCACTGGGGTTACAGGAACAGCATTCTAGCCTTTGGGGAATCCCAACTCAGGTCCATATCCTTGGACAACACAGCAGTCATTTTAATAACTGAACCATCTTCTCTCGAGATGGGTTCTCATGCTATTTTGCCTGAGCCAGCCTCAGTTCCTGGATTCTTGGTCTTCAGCATCCCAAGGAGCTAGTACTACAGGCACATGTCAGCATAGTAGACCAGAACATACATATTCTTGACTGCCATTCCCATGAATTGTAAGAAAGGATAAGGGGGATAGACACAGCAAGGGATGTTGAGAATTTGTTCTATAGGCTGAGCTTACAGCTTAGTGGTGGGTAGATTGCTTGCCTAGAATGTACAAGGTCCTGGGTTAAAGTCCCAATGCTGCAAAACAAAGTAATTAAAAAGTATGCCATATATGTTCAGTTTGTCAAGACAAAGATGAAAGAGGATAACAATGTACACATGAAATGATAACATATATATATAATAACCATGTATACACAAAGGGATAACTATGTACACACGAAGTTTTAGGTGACCAGAGACTGGCTTCAGACTTTAAACTTTTAAAAGGAAGTTTGATCTGGGCAGTTGATACAAGTTTATATTGGGCCGTAGTTTTAATTTGTAAAAGTGCAGTAGGCTTTTAATTGCTCCATTTTGTACCTTAGTCTTTTTGAGATAAGGTTTCTACATAGCCTTGGATGTCTTGGAACTCACTGTGTAGACCAGCCTGTCCTTGAACTCACAGAGATCCGCCTGCCTCTGCCTCCCAAGTGCTGGGATTAAAGACGTGTATCACCACCCCCAGCTTTGTGCATTAATCCTTAAAGTACGATGATGAGGGTCTGACCCGAATTTGGGGTAGCCCAGTCTACCGGAAGTAATTCTGCAGAGATGGAGTGTAATACTGGGTCTTCCAAAGAGGGTTGGGGAGCCTCAGAAAAGAAGTGAGATGTGGCATGAATGTGCTTGACACAGAGCTTTTAACTAAAGCACAGCATCTCACTTCCGTTGTTATGCCAAACTTAAAAGGCAAATTATCCTGTGTAGAATTATGCTTGAGAGTGTGGCTCATTCCAAGCTGGTGTCCTGGATGGCCGCAGCAGATGGTGGCCAAGGTAAGGCTTGGCAAGCTCTCCCGAGTATGCTAATATCAGCAAAGGTGCTGGCTGAGGTACTTGGCCTCAGATGTAGGCTGCTGTGGCTTGTCCTTGACCTACATTAGATATGCATGCGTGAGCAGCAGGGGCTCATCAGAGGCTTCCAAAACTATACAACAATCTTATTTACAACAAGGATTTAATGATAGAAAAAGATGATAATTGGATCTGCTGGATACTATCAATTAATCAGTGTTTGCTGCTTTTACAACTTCCAAGACAAATGCCTACATGCAATGCAGAGCTCTTCTAGGTTCCAGGTTTAACCTGTTCATACCAGGCACTGAATTGTGTGGCCATTGCAAGAATTTGACCACTGTAAGTAGGAAAGATCAAAACCCAGCCGTTGGCGCTGTACCAACGCAAATGCTTTGCTTTCCAAGGTTGTACCAGTATCTCAAATACACACTGGAGAAGAGAAGAGAAGCGGTCTGCCATGCTGAATGCACGAAGATAAATTGAACTCCTTGTCGACAGATGCCTTCCAGTGAACAGCATGCTGGTGAAGAGCCTAGAGCCTTCAACAGCTATCTTGCCTGTCTCTGTAGATCCATGACTTTCTTCCTCAGAGGTTCTGGTACATATTATTATATTTAGCAACAGCAACTATGGGGTTGTAGGAGTTAAGTTATGTGCAGAATAGCTGCCTTTTAAATGTGAGCAGGAGACAAGTGTGATTGTCTTTGGTGTTTTATTCATTTGTCGGGCATTTTGAAAAATGAAGAAGCACTCTAGACTTAGTGTTGAATTAATTTAACTTTGGAAGAGCTCCGTGACTCATGTTCATTCTTAAAACAGACAACCAGGCTACACCTGCTGAGAACTCTGCCCCAGGATTAGGCACACGGTTCGCTGTGTGTAATGTGAGCGAGCAACTGGGGAGAACGTCACATTTTTTGATTTTTTAAAATTTTTAACAGTAAGAAGGTTAGAATTTTTTTTTTTTTTCTTGTCTTTGAACTTCAACCTACATGATGGTTTCATAGGAAGACCTCACTTTATTCCGGGAGCCTGATTAGAGAAACCATGATGAAATGAAAAGCCTAAATATTTTCCTTTCGTTTTTTTGTGGGACTTTTGTTATATTTCTATAACTTCTGTTAAGAACAACATTGAATCACGCATAGGGCTGCCAGTCTCACTGAGGCGCGTTATTAAATATGTAAATGTAAAACTTGGTGAGTTTGACATACATATGACATGAAGCCTCACTGCTGTCCCCAGTAATAAGCATCCCCTTCAAAAATGTCTTCCTGGCCCTCTGTAATGGGTCCTCCTGGTAGCCCCTACACTGATTCAAAGCAGCACCTGATTAGCTTTTTGCTACAAAACAGTCTGCATTAAAAAAAAAAAAATTATAATGAGGGTACTATACTGTGCTCTATTTTTGTAGTTTTTATAGTCAGCATAATTAATAATTACTTGGCAATTCATATGTGTTAGTGCAGCATTTGTAAATAGTTTGTTTCTACTGAAACAGGAATACTTCATTGGATGGATATCCTTTATCCATTCATTCATCTGTCAACTGTCATGTGTGATACCCTCAGTCTTGGGCCACAACAAGAAAGCTTTTTAAACATTTGTATCTAAGTCTTGTATGAGTTGGTGTTTTAATTTTCCATTGGTGAATAGGAAGGTGTAAAATGGTTGAATTGCATGTTAGAAGAATATTTAATGTTTTGGGAGCTTCGATATCTGTGAAATTATTAGACACTGTAAGAATGTCTTCCTGCTAAGATGGCAAAGGAGCCTATAAAGTCAAATTAGAAGAACAATAATGCCTTTCCAAGAAATTCAGTTGCGTCCCGGCCGTATCCTGAATGTTATTCTGCTTTCAGAGCAGACCCTCTCGTTCTTAGTGGATGTATTTAGTATCTATTGTGTAGCTAGAGTTTTCCTGCCTGGCCCACAGTCAGGACAAATCTCTCTCACCTGCCAGTCCCACAGCCGCTCAGACCCGACCAAGTAAACACAGAGACTTATATTGGTTACAAACTGTATGGTCGTGGCAGGCTTCTTGCTAACTGTTCTTACAGCTTAAATTAATCCATTTCTATAAATCTATACCTTGCCACATGGCTCGTGGCTTACGGGCATCTTCACATGCTGTTTGTCATCTTGGCGGCTGGCAGTGTCTCTCTGACTCAGCCTTCCACTTCCCAGCTTTATTCTCCTCCTTGTCCCGCCTATACTTCCTGCCTGGCCACTGGCCAATCAGTGATTTATTTATTGACCAATCAGCAACACACTTGACATACAGAACATCCCACAGCACTATTGTACCTTAACTAACTCTACTTTATTCCTACATGTCCCTTACAGGACCAATATAACAACTGCAATGTGTTCCTTAAATAAACGTTGACAACTTAAAAACCCAAAAGTCCTGAAAATTTGCCAGTTTCAATATGTCAACTCCAGCTAACTTACTGTGACTTACTTTGTAATAGCATTATCAAAGTAAGTGCTTATCAGATGTTAGCACATTAGAACCTGAACTACAACGCTTCTCTTGCATAGACTGCCCTCTCTTGATGGACTGTTACATCAAGTTAATTCTATTATGGGGCTTCCAAATTCTACTGATATAACTAGAATACATGTATTTGATTACATAAGCCCTGTAAAATCACACTGACACCATTCTTATATCCACTTAAGCCAGAATAAAACCCAGTAGTAAATATTTATGAGAATGATGGCCATATCTTAGAGTTTGCAATACTTTTGAATGTTCAGGTAAGTAGCCTATCAAAGAAGGATACTCATATTTAAGAACTCGGAGTAAGCAATGAAACTGTGATTCCTCCAGTGTGGTAGCTCCCAATGGCGAGGTGTTCTGTCAGTTTCGTGAAGAACTAGATAATAAATTTTTCTTCAGTAATATGTACACAAAAGTAGTTGGCATTTTTTTTAAGTGAAAATTAGTAGCATGCGTAGATGGTTATATCAAGAGTGAGTTTTAAGGAATCCCTTTGTGTTTCTTTCAATTACAAATGATTTAAACAAAAGAATTCAAATTGTTTTTTTCAATATTTTTTCATTTGAGCGTTAGGTGAGGAGCTGGCTCCTATCATGTGTAGCTGATACATTGCTATGCTTACTTAATCTAAGACACAAGAAGCTCTACATACCTCTTCAAAATTAGCTGAACAGGGATCTAAAAAAGGGATATAAAAAAAAAATCTATAAAAAATGTCTTTATGTTGTCCAAAGCTGAAGAAATCATTTGGATCACTGTAAACATGTAGATGTTTTCTGCCCTGTAAAGAACACACTACACTTCTAAAAGATGATGAAAATATTAGAAATACTGACTGGTAATGAAAGCAAAAAATAAATAACACCCATTTAAAAAATAGTCACTGCCCTCAAGAACTTTCTAAGATGGCATTTCCTATGCCTCCCCATAGACCCAAATTTGGAAGAAGCCTTTTCCTTTTTCATTTTCCTCTACAGAAAATTCCAACTCAAGTGTCTCTTTCTTTTGTTTAAGAAAAAGAAGAAGGCACATTATGCATAATAACCCAGCAGAAGCTTTCTATCACCTCTTACAGTATATTCTTTCAGTAAAAAAGTCTTAAATATCATGTTTGCAAATGGTGGCTACAGCTAAGCTGTTTGAAGCTTCTGTTAATACGGTATTTGTAGCAGGACTTAGTGACCCAGGCCTTCAATCCCAGCTACTTAAGTAGCTGAGGCAGCAGGATTGCAAACCAAAAGCCTGTCTATAATGTGGAGTGAGTTGTATTATTTGTTAAATATCATTCTTTAACATTGTTCACATTTCACTCCCAAAACTGGATTTCCTCTTTATAATGAAAACACATGAGTATAGCAATAACTCAAAAGTTTAGGACTTCCAAGTAAGATCTCACAAGTATGGATTAGATGAATTTTACTCTTAAAGGAAACATCATCTTTTGTTGTATTCATTGGAAATGCAGTTGTCCAGACAGCTCCGTTCTGCTGTGTCCAATCCTCCCAGGTGGCAGAATTAATAGCCGACTTATACTTGTATTGGAACAAAAGATAGGAGATGAAAGAATAGATCTGCTGTAAGAACTGCTCGTGATTTTGATATATTATGAAAACTGAAAGGATTTAAGACTCCTTCATACTTTTTGACTACCAGTAGAAAAGATCAATAGTTAGTAGAAGCTATTAAAAACTCAAAGTTCATGAAGATAGAAATAATACTTGAGGTGACGGAGGAAATGGAAAGCAGGAACAGAGAGATGGAGGGGGTGGTGGGACTGGAGATGAGAACTAGGAAGTCACATGGAAACCTGTTACTTGTAAGGTAATTTAAAAGTGAAAATTTAAAAAGAACATGTGGAGAGCCAAATCCAAAGTCAATGCCCTTGTGTTATTATTTTTAAGGTGATTACCACTGCCATTTAAAAATTAATGAGTTGTTTCCAAATCAATATATAAAACTACCAAACCTTCGGAAGGGAAATACATCCAGTTTAAATAGGCTCTTTGACTAACACTGACAAGTTCAACTTCTGAATACACAATTGGCCACTACAGGGATCTGTCTTCCATACAGATAGGCTTTGGGTGCCAGGATTTTGAGTCAGATCAAATTATTTTGATTTTTCAAAGTATGGAACTGAGGAATTGTTCTGTATTAGTGGTGGTGAAAAACTAATGTAAGCCAGGTAAATGTGTAAGGGTGTGCCATGGTTCCATCTTCTGCAAGATCTCAGTCGGGCTTTGCACAAATATAGCACAGGAAATATAGCTTAGCAACCTGGGGCTCTACTGGCTTAAGGCTATGCACACACCCTCTTTGACTAATATACTTGAAAGCCTGAGAATCTCATTTGCATGTACTATGCACTTATACTCCTTGGCAAACCATACAGCTATCAACTTTATGGAAACATAGGACTGAATCTGTTCCAACAAGGCCACACCTCTTAATCTTTCCCTAAAAACTCATCAGCTGGGGGATAAGCATGCAAATGTATAAGCCTATGGGGAGCATTCTTATTCAAACCACCACTAAACCTGTTAGGGAACACATTAAAAACCAAGGTGAATAGGCCAATTTGGCCTGAACTGGTGTGGGTACAAATGCCATAAGACGGACTTGTGTCCTCCATGTGAACTTTTAGGGATAATCCCTCTTACCATCTTAAGCCTGTACACAGTTGAGCATGTGTATGATTAAACTCGGTGGTATTTTCGTGGTACATAACTTAAATCCATCAAATTTGAGAGCCACTACTTGTAATAATTTTTTTTCCTTCTCTTGACCCTACACGGTCATCAAAGGAGCAGCCTCAATTGAGAAAATGCCTCCATAAGATCAGGCTGCAGGTAAGCCTGTAGGGCATTTTCTTAGTTAGTGACTGACAGGGGAGGGTCCAGCCCATTGTGGGCGGTGTCATCCCTGGGCTGATGGTCCTGGGTTCTACAAGAAAGGCGGCTGAGTAAGCCATAAGGAGAAAACCAGTAGGCAGTATTCCTCCATGGCCTCTGCATCAGCTCCTGCCTCCAGGTTCCTGGCAGGTTTGAGTTCCTGTCCTGACTTCCTTCAGTGGTGAACAGTGGTATGTAAGCATAAGCTGAATTAAAACCTTTCCTCACCTAGTTTCTTTGGTCATGATGTTTCCTCACAGCAAGAGTAACCCTAACTAAGACAAGCCCCATAAAAGGAAGCCCAGTTTTGGGGCCCTTGAGAATTTTCATTCAGGTGAACTGCTGTTGCTCTTGATAGTGTTTTCTTACTATTGCTTTGTTGTGAACAAAATATCTTTGCACTTTGCAAACCCATATCAACTTGTTTCAGGTCCTTCTGTAAGTTGTCAGAAAGCTGGAAACACCCAGGCTAGCCCTTGACTACTGATAACAATGCTGCCCAGAACTTTATATGTACACAGTAGTTTCCATTGATAAAACATGTGACTGCATGGATGACTTTCCATTTTAATCCTCTCACAGTTGTTATAATGCTATGAGATGCCATGTTCCTGATAAGAGAAATCATTTTATGTTCCTGATAAGAGAAATCATTTTATGGACACGGTTAAAGAGAATCTATTAGAGCTTTCCAGTTAGCAAATACCCCTCCCATGATAGTTTTAATGTAATTGGTCCCCATATCTCATAGGGAGTGGCACTATTAGGAGGATGGCCTTGTTGGAGGAAGTGTGTCACTGTGGGGGTGGGTTTTGAGGCTTCCTATGCTCAGGATACTACCCAGTGTCTCAGTTCATTTCCTGTTGCCTTCTGATCAAGATGTAGCCAGCACCATATCTGCCTGCAAACTACCATATGCTCCCCACCATGATGACAATGGACTGAACCTCTGAAACTGTAAGTGAGCCACCCCAATTAAATGTTTTCCTTATAAGAGTTGTGATCGGCTGGAGAGATGGCTCAACAGTTAAGAGCACTGGCTGCTCTTCCTGAGGTTCTGAGTTCAATTCCTAGCAACCACATGGTGGCTCACAACCATCTGTAATGAGATCTGGTGCCCTCTTCTGGCCTGCAGACAGAACACTGTATACATAATCAATAAATCTAAAAAAAAAAAAAAAAAAAAAAAAGTTGTGGTCATGGTGTCTCTTCACAGCAATAGAAATCCTAAGACACCCCCTCACATTTTATGTCACTCTAGTCATGAGCAAAAGAAAGAGTAAATGAGACACCAGAAACGACACTGTCCAACTTTTCATGAACACAACTTTTTACCTGGTTTAATTTTTTCTATTAACATTAGTAGCCACACAGTCCCCTATTGAGAACTCTCAGACTTCCATTCCCTAGCACTGGGAATAAATTTTCCTTGTACAAACAGACCTGCCTAAATGGCATCAGGGACCAATGTGCTTGCTGTACTCAGTTTTAAGCCTAGGAGCCATGAGTCAGATCTGAAGAAAAAAAAATTAAAACTAGTCATGATCTTCATCCCAAGGTCTTCTAGAAGACATATTGTATTAGTTTTCTAATACACTAGGTGGCTTAGAACAGGAAAAATATATTGTTTCACAGATGTGGAGTCCAAAAGTCTGAAGTCTAATATCAATATTTCCAAAGGGTCCTGTGAGGTTCTGGTAGTTTCTTGCTTCATGGCAGCATAATTCCAATTTTCATGGGATTTTCTTCCTGTTGGCAAATTTCTGAGTTCAGATCTCCTCTTTCCTAAAAGCATCAATTTTTGTATTACTGTCCATCCTAATATCTCCTTTAAAGTCTTTCAGATTGATTTATTTTATGTGTATGGGTATTTTGCCTACATGTATGTCTATGTACCATGTGTGTTTACTACTACCTTATTTTAATTTATTTAAAAATCCCTAGTGTTAGAAATGAAATATATGTTTGGGGGACACACAATTCAATTCACTATACATATAAACTTCAAAGTATCTCATGCATAGCTAGAAGTCCATTTCTGTTCCTTCTCATGTCATCATACAATATAACTCATGTCATCATATAATATAACTCATGTAGCATCATACAATATAATTCATATCATCATACAATATAACTCATGTCATCATATAATATAACTCATGTCATCATCATACAATATAACTCATGTCATCATAAAATATTGTAGATGAAATTCTAAATGGTCTTATTAAATAAGAAACAGAGCCAAATGCAGAGTTAAAAGCCCAAGAGATCAGAGCACTAGTGAAGAGCCTTTAGCTTACCCACTCACTGCCGTCCTTCCCCTGAGAAAGAGACCTTCTCCTGTGTGACCTGTCTTTTTATTGCCTTTCTGTTCTACCTTCTCATTTGCTCTAAACCCAACCACATGATTTCCAGGTCACTGCCTGTCTATACAGACCTCCAGGTCTCTATGGTTGGTACTGGGATTAAAGGTTCGGGTCACTGTTTGGCTGTGTCCTTGACCACACAGAGATTCTGTTTGCCATGTGATCAGATTAAGGGTGTGTGCCACCACCGCCAGACTTCTGCTAAATGGCTTGCTTTTAGCTCTGATCCCCAGGCAACTTTATTTATTAACATACAAATAAAATCACATTTCAGCACAAATAAAATATCACCATACAATATAATTATGGACCAAGCCCAGCAGATTTCCACTCACATGAAGTCTTAAACTGAGGCTACATAAAATACCACCTGCACCTACCCTGCCCAAGAACAATGAACCAATCAATGATGTTGATGACATCCCCAGTTCCTGATACAGCTAATAAAATTCAGCACAATGAATTCTTTGGGATGTTGTCTGAATATGAGAGTATTATTTTCCCTCAGCATACTGGAATCTGGCCATATTCACTTCTTGGAATATTCAAAGTGCATAGTTCCAGTTGGCCTGTGTCTTTCTAATGGAAAAAAAATGGAAGAGAAAGAAAAGGAGAGAGAGAGAGAGAGAGAGAGAGAGAGAGAGAGAGAGAGAGAGAGAGAGAGAATGGCTAGGAATATGGGAACTTCTGTGGAGGCCCACAGGGGCACCCTAGTGAGACCTTACTCAAGGTTAGAGAGTCTGAGCTTGCTTTACCCACTTTACCCAGCAGGGCTACATAATGGGATGATTTGGCCATGAACGTGGTTACCAGGTATTTTGAAGGATCTACATTTGGCTGTATGTTGTGCTTTGATCTTGAAAGGGGGAGGTATTTTGCCTTGCTCCTTGGCATTGTATAAAAAGCCCTTTGGAATAAACCTCGAGGTGACTGGGTATTGACCCAGGGCTCTCCTGAAGCTATCCTGTGTCTCTGTCTTTCTCTCTATCTGTGTCTATATTTCTATCTAATATTTCCTCATTCCTCTCTCCTCCTATCAAGGACCCTTTGAAAGGTGGGAGCTGAACTCCCACATACTTCCTCTTCTCTTCACAGACTGTCTCCATACTGTGAGTTGGCTGTAATTACAGCTCTTATACACAATCATTAGGGTGGCTCTCATTCTCCAATGACCAAATTCTCCAGGTTTGATACTTTCCATTGGTTCTCTGCAGAAAGCAAATTTATGTGACTAAAAACTACTCTGGTCATTGGTTCTGAATATGGACAGCTTTTAATATTTTTTTTTATTTTATGGGTACAAGTATTAACCAAGAATAGTCATCACAATTGTGTCATTTCAGCAACATTTGAGAAATAACAATAATATTAAAATGATATAAATCACACAAAGGGTCTCTAGTGCAAGTTTCTTTCTTTTTTTACCTTAATTATTTTAATAGATTCTTTGGGAATTTCACATCATGTGCTCCAATCCTGCTCATATTCCTGCCCCTCACTCCTGGAGTGTCTCCCAACAAAAGAAAATTTAAAAATTATTAATAACAAAACAAAGCAAACAAACAAAAAACATTTCGCTTCTTAATCCTTCCTGCCTCTCCAACAGCTCTTTATTCATCTTAGTGGCATTGGGAGCTGTGGTGTGTTGTGTGGTATACCGTTTTGTCTACTTAACTTTACTTGCAAATGCTGATTGTGTAATAAGCTGTTGGTCAGGTTCAAGGCCTCTGGCTTCTGGTACATCATCAATGCTGGACTCTTACTGAGACTTGTCTCAGATACCCTGAAGTTGCCCCGAGTGTGGAGATCCTACAGTTATGGTTCCACAGGGCACGTTCCTTCATGTACTGCAGCAGGTCATAGATGGGGTAGATATTGGGGTGGGCCAACTCCAAACCCTGGATGTGGGTCTGAGTGGTAGCTGATTTGGTCAATCTAGCTGCTGAGACCAACCTTAAGAGACAGCTCTTCTATGTCCAGGCTATGGGGGCCAGCTCTCCCACACCAGTGGTGAGGGGTGGGGCCATCTCTCCCAAATGTTGGGCCAGCTCTTCTGCTGCAGTGGCCAGCAAAAGGCATGACCTGCTCTCCTAGGGCCAGTAAAGGATGGTGCTGGCTCAGCATTGCCCTCGGATTTCAACAGACATGGTTCCTATGGTCCTCTCTGGTAACATGGGCCATGGAGATCAACACGGATCCCAGCTGCAGAGAGACCATTGACCCAGAAATGACACTCGGCAGCAGCTCAGGCCTCATCATCACCATGGCCCCTGTGGCAGCACAGCCCTCAGAAACCAACCAATATGGTCTCAGGTGGCTGATCAGACCCCAGGTATCCAAATGGCCCTCTTTGGTAACTGGAGTCACAGACAGCAGTGCAGTCCCTAGCTGCAGTAGGGCCTGTAGCAAGCTTTCTTTTTGGACTATCTTTGGACCACCAACTCGAAAATAATGACCCAGAGACTTACTATTAGTTATGAAAGTGTGACCTTAGCTTAGGCTTTTCCCCAGCTAGCTCCTATAACTTAATCAACTCATATTTTTCTAATCTCTGTTCTGTCATGTGGCTCAGTTACCTCTTCTTAGTACTGCGTATCTGACTTGCTCCTAATCTCCAAGTGATATCCACTGTTCTTCTTCCCAGAGTTCTCTCTCTGCCTAGAAGTCCCGCCTACACCTCCTGCCTAGTTATTGGACATTTAGCTCTTTATTAAGGCAATCAGAAGGCACCTTAGGCAGAGACACATCTTTGCAGTATAAACAAATATTCCACAACAAGGACCATGGACCCAGACATCACCCTTGGCTGCAGCTCACGGCCTGACATCATCATGGCCCTGGGTGGCAGAGTAAATCACTCAGATCTGTATGGCCCTGGCTGCAGCCTGACCCTCAGACACCAAGCTGGTCTCAGGTGGCAGCCCAGACCCCGGGCATCTGCACAGCCTTCAGTGGAAACTGAAGCCATTGAGATCATCACAGACCCTGGCTTCAGTAGGGCCACGGACTCAGACATGGCCCTTGCCTGTCACCATGGCCCCAGGTGGCAGCACAGGCCACTTAGCCTGGCCCCACTGGCAGCATGGCTCTCAGACACCAACAGGGACAGTAATATTAAAATGATATAAATCACACAAAAGGGTTGTAGTGCAAGTTTCTTAAGGATTGATTTTTGTAATACTTTCTTCTTTCTGTACTGGGTTTGTAGAACTAGAACTTACTGAAGTCACCTAATGAACGATTTGTCCTAGGTTTTGTTGTTGTTATAATTGTTTTAAACCTACTTTATATCAACCTTGAAGACTGGATAGGACCCAATATAAAAGGCAAAACAATAGTCCACATATCAAAAGATATCACCTTTGGCCAGAGGATTATTTTGTTAAAGAAAAACTTCTAATCATGATTGTGTTTACAATAACATGATGTAATTAGAGAATTAGAAAACTGGTATCTAGTTTTATGACTGAACATTTAAGTGGTGACTTTGTGCTAGAGTTGATGAGATTCCTAAGGGATGAACCTGCTCTGTTACGGTAAAAGAAAAGTTGCAGCGAGAAACTAGTAAAGTTTTGCCCTCTTGGGTGCATCACCTTCAAAGCAGTTAGCCTAAAGTCATGATTAAAGTTGCAGAACTATAATCTGCAAACCAAGGAATATAGATGTTCTGACCCTAAAAATGGGAACCACATAAGTATTTCAGCCGGCTTTACGTTATGTAACCCATAAATCTAGATAGAGCTAGTGAATAACAGGACAGGTCGTGCTTGCCTAGTGGGAAGTAGATGCTTCATAATCTCACAGTGACACATTGCATTACTTCTCCTCTGACTCCTTTTCATGTGAGCCTCCAGTATTGATGCTTTTATTATAGAAACATAGTATGTTCACGATTACAATATCAGATGTAGAGAAACTAATAGAAGACCTGCTTCAGTTAAAAATCTTGAGTTTCTTAGGTGTTTACATCTAAGTAGGCTTCGAAGCAGTGAAGGAAAGTCAAGTGTATGTCTTTGATGCGATCCATTCCCTCTTAGCGCTCTTAGAAAAGTGGCTCAGAAATTCTGTGCAAATTAATTACTACTGTGGCTAGGTTTTGAGGGTTCATTTTCATGCTCTCAATTTGCAGACTGAAATATCATTTCACTTTTAAAACATTAGCATTTAATGTGCCTTATATTTTACACCTGTGTGTTGACAAATGTGGTTTGAATTTCTTTAGTGCAGATCAGTTTACAAGTTTACAATTTAGTGTCTGTGTTAATGTGGCATCTTTTTTTTTTTTTTTTTTTTTTTTTTTTGTTTTGTTTTTTTGTTTTTTTGAGACAGGGTTTCTCTGTGTAGCTTTGGAGCCTGTCCTGGAACTCACTCTGTAGCCCAAGGTGGCCTCGAAATCACAGAGATCCGCCTGGCTCTGCCTCCCAGTGCTGGGATTAAAGGCGTGTGCCACCACCACCCAGCTTAATGTGGCATCTTAAGTTACAAACATTTACAAAAGCTGTTTGAAGTAGAAAAGGATAAACTACTGTGAATCTATTAAATTTTACCCCTAAAGTATGTTATAGGAAATTTTTTTCATGCTTTATTAATATCATAATATAACAATAAATTTAGAAATCAATATCTTGACTCTTTTAAAAATTTAAAAATATTGTGTGATAAAAATAATTATGATTGACATTAGTATATTCTTTACAGGGAATATATTATTCCCATAACTAAAAAGACTTATCTAAATTCTTTGCTTTCATAAGAATGATTTTACATTAGTGGCTAAATAAGTGGAGCATCCACATGAGTCACATGCAAAAATCCTTCTGTGCACACAGAACTTTTAGCAGCATGGAATATAGTCTGTTCTATGAATCGGGAACCATTAATCCAGTATAAGAGGTGACATTTGATCATTGTTCTTGATTGAAATTATTTATCTGTTTGCAGTATTTTGCTGTCCCAACAATTACTGAAGTTCTGAGGCATCATTGATGATTTATATGGAGTGTGATGGGGATATAAGCACTTGAGTGATTATTATCTTGCAGATTTACAGTTTGACTACTTATGGCATCCGATTTGGGAGTGTGATTATGGAATTACTCACTTACCACTTTAACAGCTATTAAGGTCTCCGAAAAGGAATTTAAGTGTTCTATCTTGGGGGCATACTGCAGATGACAAATATTCGCTCCCGAGAAACTAGGACATACCATTTTCAGGATGAAACACTGAAAAAAAAATCAATGCTGCTTGTAGGCCTTCCTTCAAATGGCCCAATTAACTGCACTCATGTCCATTTACTCCATTTGTGATTCACGAAAACAGAATTTTAAATATGATTTAGATTTTTAAGAGTGAAAATACATGATGGAAAAATCCTTAGTTACTGACTCAAGGTCACACAACATTTCTGAGTTAGAAACAGAAACTCAGTTTCCTAACAGCCATCCATCCCAAACTGCTGGATGATATCTCTAGAAATTGCATCTGTGAAATTACAATCAAGACAGATATATTTAAGCCCTTGCAAAGCTTTGCTTGCACTGTAATTCTGTATCTCAGGCTGATTATTATATAGTCATTCACAGCAGGTTTTTGGACTGTCCATGCTGGCGCAGCATTTGTCACCCTAATAGAACAAACAAGACACACACTTGAATAAGTTCGTATTTCTGCATTGAGCCGTCTGGATAACCAGTATGATCTCTTTTCTAGAAGATGAGCTTTTATTTCTTACCTGGCAACATTAGGAATGGTTAACTTTCTCCAGTTTTACAAGTTTAATGACAGTCAATGAGTGTATCTATCATCCCACACTCAAGATATTAGAGTCATGGAAAAGGACAGAGGATGGGAGAAGCATTTAGAGCTCCAGTAAATATTTACTGGAGTTAATGAAAATGGTTCACATTTCAACTGCTTACAAGCTGTGTGATTTTGTATAATTTTCTACTTTATCTCTGCCCCATCTGTTTGCTGATGGCATGAAGAAGAAAATGGTTCATAACTTACTTCTAAATCTTTTGGGTAAGTGTGGGGTGTTCGGAATCCAGAACATTTGGGATTTTAGGAAAGGACTGTAAATTCTTCTTGTTTTATAGTAAGTTATTACAGTAGTTGGAGAGAGATGAGAGTGTCAATCAGTTCAGGTTAGATTTCCGCTCATGTGGGAAATAATGAAAGCAAGAGGGGCTTTCACATTTTTTAGATGGAGACCCTAGAACTTGGATAACATGAACACCCCAGAGCAACTTAAATGAGAAAATGGATTGCACAAGGTTCCTAGAAGAGTAACCGTGTTTGATATGTTATCCGTTATTATTATAACATTACACATCTTATCGTACCTTGTGAAATGTTATTCTTTGTTTTAACCATTTTGTTTACAAGGACATAGCATACATTAGCTATTATATGACAGATGTGCCTTGGGTGAATTTGCATGGTTTACTGACAATTTGTGTCCTGTGGGGGTTGGGGGAAACTAAACATCAAAAACAGTGAAGGCATGAAAGAAAGAAAGAAAAGAGGGAAGAAAGAAAGAAAGGAAGGAAGGAAGGAAGAAGGAAAGAAAGAGAGCATGGATGTTGTGAGTTGAATTATGTGTCTGGATTATTTTGCTTAATGGGATGATCTCCAGTTCTGTCCCTTTCCATGAAGTACAAAAATGATTTGGGGGTAGGTATGAAGTCTTACTACATCACTACAATCTTCCTAATATAACATTTGATATTTTTTTTAAATCAAAGATTACCAGCATCTATCCCTGTGTCCCGTTCCCAGCACAGAATAAAAGAAAGAAGAAAGGGAAGGAGAAGAAAAAGGAAGCTGCAAGGAAATTCTGGAAGGTACCTGAGAGGTAATATTTTCTCTTCCTTTGTTTCCTTCCACATTTTTAAAAAACAGTTTCATCTGTACTTTGTTGGCCTCAGATTCCTTCTAAAAGTAACCAACCATCTTCTGATTGGCTAAGTCTCACCCACAAGATAAAATCTATACCTGACACCATTCTTGGCCCAATAATCAATGTCCAGTCAGGTTATAGGCCCTGGAGGTGAACGTACACTACTACTCTCTGTTAAATGGACATAGTACTGAACTGACTCCCAGTGACTTATCGTTATACCCATACATCAATGCATCTTTCAGCTCTCATCAAAGAAGCTTCTGTTTGCAGTAGATGATGATCAATACAGGGACCCACCATTAGCTAAGGTGCAGACAATAAGAGGTTACATAATGCTGAGCACTAGCTAGAACATATAGAAGGCACCCCATCTTCCTAAGGCTCAGTGGTCATTGTTGATCACTGTGGAGGGGACAGAAACAGCGTAAGAGCCAGTGGTGATGGATGACTAGAAGGAAACACTGTCTTCTGGACATAGGAATTTACAGCAGTTGTGACAGCATTCACAAGACCCAGGAAAACCAAGCTGATCCAATCCCAGCACCGAGACGGGAGATACACATGAAATCCCAATCCTAACCTTGGAGCTGTTGGCTGTTTTTAGCTGCCGGAAGGACAGTTCTCTCTTAGAATGTAACACTGGGTAAGTCAACCAAACGTCAGTAGAAGACCATCTATTAAAAGAACATTGGGGTAGCACAAATTGTTTTTGACAGGTTAAAAAAAAGAAAAACAAGGACACAAATTTGGGTGTGTAGAGAAGGGCAGAGGGGCTGTAAGAGTTGGGAGAGGGATGATAATAATCAAAATGTGCAAAAATCCTAACTAATAATTTTTAAATAGACAAATTAAATATGTATACATATTTAAAAAGAATCCAACAATATATGCAGTCCCTAAATTGGGTTGAAATGTATAATTCCTAGGTCACAATATAAACTGAGATTTAACATAACACACTTTTGGTTTCTAAAATGAGATGGAAATATAAAATTTGCATTCTCTCAAGTCACAGCATGAGGTTGCTTAAATTGCAGTTGGATGTTTATAGCCACTTTCTCCTAATTTTCTTTGTGGTACTCTCACTGGTTTGCTACATATTAAAATTCACAACTCTTGGCTTATATTGTATTAATGCATCTTCTCAAGCTGAGTATCCATTGCAAAAACAAGACTAACAGAGACATAAGTGGCTATGACATCCCTGTTTCATCTTTTTTCTGTACAGCAAAGGGAAATTAACCTGTTATTACAACAGAAGAGCCCCTTCACGACTTGTCTGTTACTCCAACTTTATCTCTTGTTGCCTTTTTTAAATTAATAATCTGTAGTATACTAAAAGTTGACTTTCAGCATGAAACCCTGATGCTGTATTGGGTAGGGACTTTCCATTCCTATTCTTCTATCTTATTTTGCTATGCTGCCACTCTTGTCCTGAGCTCAAAAGACCCTCCATCAAGTCAGACTCAGAGGAATGGTAAAGCCTTTCCCTGGACTGAGTGTGGAGGTTGGCAAGTGTATTCCTTATTTAGGGTGAAAGCAGTCTGAGACTGCTCAGCTACAGAGACCCCTTAATGAGATTAGGTCTTATATATAAACACACTGATTTTCCTGGCTAATTTGGTGAGTCTCCATCAGAGCCAATAGCCTGCCCAATCCCAGCTTTTCTGTATGTCTATTGGTTGTTTCTTCACTCCCCATTGCCCCAGTCAGGTAAATCCTAAAGCTGTGCAGGTCTCCACAGAGTGGATCCTTTGACAGGCTCTTCCCTTATGCCCCATGACTTTGAGCAGGAAACTGTAAGCTCTTGAGGTCAGTGTTTGAGAATAGCAACGTTAGCAGCCACACATTGTGGCTGCTACTGCTACTGCTGTCTGCAGCACAGGTTTTTAAAAGAAGCCAAGGATGTGGCTGCTATGTTTAAAGTACAGAGCAGTAAGTCTCCAACTTGAGAGTCTACAGCTATAACTCTGCCTTCTATAGTCTGGTGTGATAGATTCCCAGCTCTCCAGATCTGGAATGGTAAACCTCTGGTCTGTAAATCTAGCTTCTAGTCAGAACTTGGGGGAGCTCCTCCTTGCCTACCCAGGAATGCTATCTGGGTAGATGCAAAGGCCCCCAGATTGGTAACAAGGAGTTGTTCATTATCACTCATCATTATGAAAATACAAATTAATGCTCACACTTCCTAGAATGATGAAAATCCAAACTGTACCTTACCAACAACGGTTGCCAAAGATGTGAAGAAATTAGAATCATCTGTTAAGGACTGTAAAAAGTCTGTATTTTACTTGTTGATGGCGATTTCACTTTTTTACTCTTATGGATGTTGATAGAAGACATGTGATTTAATGTGACACAAAGGGTATTCCTTCAAATGTTGGCAGTGGTCAGAGTATTAACATTTTTTTTTTTTTTGCACCACTTCTCTGACCTCTGATTCCCAGGGGTGATGGCTGCACCAAGGGTCCACTGGTGCTGTGCATGAAGCAGATCTTCCAGGCTGGAGAGTCCTAGAATTTTGTGTTCTGGTGCAGCGGCATTGAACCCAGGTCCTTCTTCCTCACGCCAGGCATTATCTCTACTACTGAGCTACATTTCCATCCTGAATCTGAATCCTAATGGACTCTAAGTAAATATGCCTTCCCTTACCTCAGAGATAGAGAGACAGAGAGAGACACAGACAGAGAGATGTCACTATGCTATACAGTAAACAAACCTGCTTTTTTCCAAAGCTGTTTATTGCACATAAACAACAACAAAAGTCTGAAACAAAAGAGCAGTTGATTCTACTGCTTGCAAAAAGTGTGGGAACTATATAGACACATTAGAATTGACTCCGAGCACCCACCCACACCACCAATGAGAATGGTTATGGTAGTGAATGAATTATTCTGAACCTTGACAGGGCTCTCTAAAAGGATAAGAACTGACAGAATGTACGTATGTTTGTACATAAAGGGATTTATTAGGATGGCTACGGAATATGATCTTGGTAGTTCAACAATGGTTGTCTCACACTAAAGAGGACAAAAATCCAGTACTTGTTCAGTCCACGAGGCTAGCTGTCTTAGCCTTCCTAACCTGGTGTTGAAGTCCTAGAGGAATCCTGGAGAGCCACTGGTTTTCAGTATACTTCAGAATCTGGGAGACATCGGTTCTGATATTGGTGATGGAAGGCCACTGCAGCAGGCTAGACATCCTTACCAGAGAGAGTGAGGGCAAGCAGGCAAAAAGCAACGTTGCCTTCTTCCATGCCATTTTTATCTGGGCTGCCCAGGTTCAGGGAGGGTCTACCTGCTTCAGATAATCTGATTTTAAAAAAGAAATCCTTCAAAAGCGTGTCCATCAAGTTGTGTTTTAGTTAATGCCAGATACACTCAAGTGGACAAGCATGATTAGCCATCATGCTTGATCATAGTAGTATTTACACAATAATATAAAGTTATTGAAACTCATGGGTCTAAATATTTAAATGGGAAGATCCATATACATCTAACTCAATAAAATCATTTTAAAATAGTGTGAAATGGGGGGGGGGATTCAGCCATGAGCACACGGCGCCAGCATGAAACCCTCTCTTTCCTCCCTTGTATTATTATGGTCTTCCTCCTCAGGTTGCCTGGCTGAGGCACCAAGTAGATTCCAGGCACTTTGCCAGCACAAGTTTAAGGCATGTTAATGGTTCTCAGTCCTCACGATGTTTTGGAATCACCTGGAGAGCTGTCTCAAAACAGTAGCATAGAAGAACCTACCTCTAGCTTCAAGATAGAACAGTACATACAGCCAAAGCAGGGTGTTTTGTTTGTTCCCTAGTTGAGTCTAGTGTGGAGCCAAGGCTGAAGGAAAAAAAAAAAGAAGAGAAAAAGAAACAAACAAAACCCAGCAAGACAGCACTGTTTTTTTTTTTTCTGGAATAAATTTTGAAGCTATTTTGGGAGTCCATCAGTATTGGCCACACCTGTGATCACAACCAATCGTAAGGATTCATGTCAATTGCTGTGGAGAGAGAGAGAGAGAGAGAGAGAGAGAGAGAGAGAGAGAGAGAGAGAGAGAGAGAGAGAGAGAGAGCGAGCTTATTCTGGTCCATTTGTAAGCCTACAGCTCTAAGCATGTGCTAGGCTGGAAGGTAGAATCCAAAAGCCACTAGGGAGTTCTCTCACAAAGGGGTGTGTGCAGGAGTTCTGTTGTCATGCTTCCCTACCTGGAGTTTAGGGATTCATGTTGCTGGGTGATTAATTTTATTTCCCTTGGAGGTAAGAAGAGGAATTAAGAAACAGTCCAAACAAACGTACCATACACCTTCAAAGATGTTGTATTGGCTGGTTTTGTATGTCAACTTGATATAAGCTAGTCATCAGAGAGAAAGGAGCCTCCATTGAGGAAAGGCCTCCATGAGATCCAGCTGTAAGGCATTTTCCTAATTAGTGAGCAATGGGGGAAGGCCCAGCCCATGGTATGTGGTGCCATCCTTGGGCTGGTGGTCCTGGGTTCTCTAAGAAAGTGGGCTGAGCAAGCCATGGAAAGCAAGCCAGTAAGCAGCATACCTCCATGGCCTCTGCATCAGCTCCTGCCTCTAGGTTTAGGTTCCTGCCCTGTTGAGTTCCTGTCCTGAATTCCTTTGGTGATGAACAGCAATGTGAAAATGTGAGCCAGATAAACCCTTTCCTCCCCAACTTGCGTTTTGGTCATGGTGTTTTGTTGCAACAACAGAAATCCTAACTAAGATAGATGTAATATATGAGTATTTCCTATTGACTCAGCATGCTTCATTTCCTTTATTAGGCTATTACGATACTCACATACTAGTACTTTTTAACTGGAAAAAATTAAAATGTGGCAAAGAATGAAAGATTTATAAATAATATAGTTGAAAACTACTTCTATACTACCCATTCATACCTCCTTGTTAGTTGATATAGAGGTCCTAGTCATTTCCTGCCACTTTTCTTACACACACACACACACCAGAAATCATAGATGAATGGCACATTACTTATGCCTTCCTTAGCGATCTATATGAATCATCTGAATGATTCATCATGATCAAAATATACTTCTTTATAATCTGTGTGCATGTATCTAATTAGAGCTTTCTTCTAAATAATTGCCTAAAAGGATGACTCTATCAAAATTCAATTACATATTTTTTCTTTGATATTTGACTTTCTCTAATTTTTGTTAACTCCAAACATACCACATCATATGTTGCTAGATGCATATTCTTGGGTATTGACCCTTTGAAATTTTTGTTGGATAACTTCTAAGTAGAATGACTTCACCAAAAGTTGTGTGTGTGTATTTGATTTATAGTTAGTGCCAAAATATAACTCTTGCAGCAGCTGGCACGTTGTTGTTATGGTTTCAATTTTTCTTTTTTTTTTTTTTTTTCCAGAGACAGGGTTTCTCTGTGTAGCTTTGCGCCTTTCCTGGAACTCACTTGGTAGCCCAGGCTGGCCTCGAACTCACAGAGATCCACCTGGCTCTGCCTCCCAAGTGCTGGGATTAAAGGCGTGCGCCACCACCGCCCGGCTGGTTTCAATTTTTGGTCAGCACGGACTTGAGCTAACTGGCCTATCAGTCAGTGATTTATAGCCTTCACTATACACTACATTTTATTTTCATTTTTTCTTGACTACTAATGAAGCTGAGAAAACTTTTACATGCCTACTGACACTTCAGAATTTTCTTTCTGCCTCTTCTCTTCCTTTGCCATATTCCTGATTTCTCTTGAGGAAGGCCAGCCTGAATAGCTCAGGCTAGCCTTGGACTTGTGATGCTTCTACCTCAGCCTCCTGAGTGCTGGTGTTACTACTGATGGACATCACCATGCTAAGCTTAGAAATCTTTTAAGATTTTCTTTAAAATAAATCTTTATTTTTTTCCATTGAGTTATTGTGGTGGTATTGTGTTCCCCAAAATATTGTGTACCCTAATAAACTTATCTGGGGTCAGAGACAGAACAGCCACTAGATACAAAGGCTAGAAAATAGTGGCACTCACATCTTTAATCCTAGCATTCCAGAGGCAGAAATCCCTCTGGATCTCTGTGAGTTCAAGGCCACATTGGAAACAGCCAGGCATGTGACACAAACCTTTAATCCCAGAAAGTAAGCCTTTAATCCCAGGAAGTGATGGTAGAAAGGAAAGATATATAAGGTGTAAAGACCAGAAACTAGAAGCATTTGGCTGGTTAAGCTTTCAGGCTTTCGAGCAGCAGTTCAGCTGAGATTCTGGATGAAGACTCAGAGGCATCCAGTCTGAGGAAACAGGATCAGCTGAGGAATTGGCAAGGTGAGGTAACTGTGGCTTGTTCTGCTTCTCTGATCTTCCAGCTTTCACCCCAATAACTGGCCTCAGGTTTGATTTTATTAATAAGAACTTTTAAGATTCCTGCTACAAGTTATTTTTATTTTCTCACCAATTTATAGATGCTCAGTGCATACTAGAGATTTTGTGCCTTTATGAACTATAACTCTTGCAGTTTTCGACTCCAATCATTGCCTCTGCCTTTACTGAGTGTTCCTCTTTAAAAAAAAAGAACATATTTGTCATTAAATGTGACTGTCGTCTCTTCTGTGACTTTCTCAGTTTCTCACTTATGACAGTCCCTATTTAAAGATACACAATTCTTCAGTTACTAGTCTTTATATTGATTTAGATTTTTATATTTAAAGTTTTAAACTTACATCTAAAATTTAGTTTTGAATAGGGTGTGTAGGTGAGGTCTCTGGTTTCGTCTACAAATATACACAATTATCTCATCATAAATTATTAACAAATGCTCAACTCTTTTGTTCAGTTCGTATTATTTGTAATTACTAAAGGATGCTCTGTTCTTTGGGATCTTTTATTCTTCCCCTCTGCCTGCTTAAAGACTTCAAATTCATTTGATTTCATAAGGATACCCTTTCAGTTTCCAGATCTCATGACTCTAAGCTGTGCTTTAAAACTGAAAAATATATGAGTGGCTAATTTTACTTGAATTTTAATTATAGCTTAAGTAATTGTGTGATGTTTAAAGTGTTTGCAAGTGTTTCTAATTTTTCCATGCTAAACTACTCTACAAATACACACTTTGTAAAGTTGAACTACTCTTATAAAGCCAGCAGAGGGCGGACAAGTAACTGTTTTGATAGTGAGGAATTGAAAATAATTTTTAAATGTATCATCTAACTGATTTATGGAATAAATTTAAAGAATTCAAAATATTTACTCATTTGGGTATTTTTGTTTATCAAAGTTACTCCTACACAACCAAAACTTACCTAAATATTTTATGACTGCCATACATTACTGAATTTAAGGATGGATCAAGATCTTTTGAAAGGGAACAATTTGGGGCATAAACAGTTTATGCATACAACACAAGTAACATGAAATCAAAATAACATGGAGTATATTAGATGTGACTCCTACTTATTTTTTTAAAAGATCAAAGCTAGGGAAAATTGCAAATGATTGTAGAATAATAAACACATATTATTTTTACCATACATTTCATAAGATGAACCGTGCTCTAATATGAGAATAGATATATAAACAGTCTTTTGTGAATAACAACTATGGATAATTTAAAAGTATTTGTCCATTTACATACACTGTAGGAAACTGGAAAACACCGTGAACATGACAAGCTAAAATGGGGTTAACTTAATGAGAATTTACAAATGGGCTGCTGGGTATTTTGAAAACCGTTGTTATTCTCAGGTTGTTTTTGTGTGTGGCCTGCTGCTTTTTGCTATTTATAAATATTAGAATGATGGAGACCGCTATGAAGTTGGAGATGCTCCACTGAACCTCTCAGGGACAGTCATTCAATCAAGCAAAGGTTACAGAAGCCCCAGAGGGCATTTATTTGTTATGTGACAACACGGATAGACCTGGTTTTGTTATATCAGTGTTCTTTAAGTCAGGAGGCCTAGTGTTAAATTAATGTCCTATCGGGCCAACTCCACTGAATTTGCTGTGTCTGTTTCATTTTTTGTCTTAGATTTAGTTCTCTTTTTTTTGTCAAGATATAGTATCTGCTGTATAATTGTGTATACATATTTTAATATGTAGTATTGTGATGTGTGAATATACTTTACAAATGATGATATAAATAAAATTAATTAGGGGACAATAATGTATGTAGAGCGATTTAAAAATTTACTCTGAATCTAAAATGTCACACACAAATACATTTTTATGGTATTGAAAAACTTTAAAGTTTAAAATAAACACCCAGATTATATACTTAAATTATTACCATTGATGAGATTTTCAAGCTTCCATTCAAAAATATTTTACATAATATGAACATTTTAGTTTTTCACTTTGCTAATGAAAACAAATTTACCTGCAGTACTTGCAAATTTCTACCTATGGTTGAGAATACAGTTAAGTTGGAGAGGGGCTTGGTCCTGCTTCAACTTGATATGCCAGACTTTGTTGACTCCCAATGGGAGGCCTTACCCTCTCTGAGGAGTGGATGGAGATGGGGTGGGGGAAGGTGGAGGTAAGTGGGAAGAGGGAAGGAGGGGAAACTTTGGTTATTATCTAAACTGGAGAAAAACCTTTTAAAGAAAAAAAAAGAGTTAGCCAGTAACAAGCCTGAGCTATCAGCTGGACCCAGCATTTATAAGTAATACTAAGCCTTTGAGTGGTTATTTGGGAACTGGCAGCAGGAAAGAAAAGCCTGACTACACTTTGTCATCTATCTTCACTCAAACAAACATCAACTGTTCAATATAGTATCCCCAAGCAAGTCACTTAAATTCGAAGTCCTGTCCTTCTAAACCGAATTCCTTCATTATTATTCTGTTTCTTTTCTTTATTTTGTAGCATGCCACATCTTCTAGCATAATTATAAGTTATGTATTTGTCATGTGACAGTGATTTTCTGTCTCTTTTCAGTGGAATGCAAACTCAAGAAAGACAGTTTTGAAACCTTTGTCTTGTTCCATCATCCCAAATACCCAGAAGAATCACTGCCTATTTGTTTATATCAAAATCATATTGAATCACTAAATACTAAGGGTCCGCATTCTACAGTTGTTCACAGTGGCAAAAGGACAAAAGGAATTCTTCCATTGCAATTGAAAATGGTTAAATAAACCATAACACCTGCATATGCTTTTCTAGGGCTGTTGTAATTGCTCAAATGTGAGTGGTTTAGCAGAAATTTATTCTCCCACAGGTTTGAAGTTCAGCCGTCTGAAGGCAGGAGGTTGACAGAGTCCTTTCATTCAGAAGCTCAGCAGGAGTCAGTTGAAGTCTTGGGTGCAGCCCCAAAATCTTCAGATAAAATTTCTGTGTCTTATCCCCTTCTTTACTTGCATAAGGATGCATAATTTATCTGGGGCCACTTTAATCATTCATTGTGATCTCCTTTGGCAATCATAAATTTAATTGCACATGCAAAGACTTTTTATCAAAATAAGTTTACATTCACATTTTATACAGAAACTTAAAAGGGGTTGGGGAGAGGGTGAGCACTCAATCCACAAAAATGCTATTACTATTTAAATTTATAGATAATGTTTATGATGTGATGCTTAATTAAGAAAAGGCAATTCTAGTTACATTTATTTGTTTGTGGATGTATATATAGATATGTATCTATTCACACAGATAGAACAATTTTTTTTTGAAAATATTTTTTTCATAGAGTGTATTCTTATCGTGTTTTCTCCTCCCTCATCTCCTCCCAGATCTTCCTCACCACCCCATCCATCCAACTCTATGCCTTCTTCCTCTCTCTTTGAATCCCCAGGGGAGTCCTTGCCCTGGAGGAGATGGGAATAGGGGGTGGGTTGCGGGGAGGGGGGCGGGAGGAGGGAGGACAGGGGAATCTGTGGTTGATATGTAAAATTAAATTAAATTATAAAATTAAAAAAAAGAACAAAAGAAAAAAGAAAACAAACAGTTAAATAAAAAACAAACAAAAATAAAACAAAACAAACAGAAAAAGAAAAAAAACACAAAGAAAAAGCATGAGAAATGCATACACAGAGAGATGTGCATAAATGCACACATGAAACCCATAAAAACACAAAATCAGAAACTATAACAGATAAACAAAAGACAAGTAAGGTTAAAAAATGCCAAACCAAAGCATTATGAGGCCAAACATCTCAAAAAGCATCATTGGGTTCATTTTGTGTTGGCTGTCTACTGCTGGGCCTGGGGCCTGCCCTTAGGTGTGGTTTGTATACCCAATGAGATTCCATTGGAGAAAACTGATTTTTCCTTTGTGAGCAGATGTCAGTTGAAGATAGCTTTTGGGTTAGGAATGGAGATTTGTGTCCAGTTCCCCTCTCAGAACTAGGACCCCATCTGACTTGAATCTGTGCTGGCCCCATGTCTGCTACCACGGTCTCTATTGAGTTCATATGTGCTTCAGTCCTTATGACTCCAGAAGGCCTTGTTTCTTTGGTGTCTTCAACCCCCACTGACTCTTACAAATCTTCTACCTCTCATTTTGTAAATGTTCCCTGAACTTTAATATGAGGGTTTTGATGAAGACATCCCATTTAGGACTGAGTGTTCCAAGGTCTCTCATTCTTTACACTTTGTCCTATTGTGAGTTTCTGTATTATTTCCCATCTCCTGCAAGAAGAAGCTTCTTGGGTGCTGGCTAAGTGAGACACTGATCTATGGATATCGCAGAATGTCATTTATAGTCATTTTATTGTTATATTCCTTAGCAGAACAATACTATTTGGTGTTCCCCCCAGTTCCATGGCCTATCTAGTTTTAGGTTCTTGGTCACTTGAGCAGTGTCAAGAGTGGGTTCCATATCATGGAGTGGGATTTAAATCCAATCAGATAGTAGTTGGTTACTCCCACAACTTTTGTGCCACTATTACATCAGCCAATCATGCAGACAAGTCACCATTGTAGATCAAAGGGTTTATAGTTGGGTTGGTGTTTATTTTTGAGGGTAGCATTGCAGAGTACCTTCTAGTATCATGGACACTAGTTCATAGGGATGAAGTCTTTAGTTAGGCACCAGCTCAACTTCTTTGTGTCCAATGAGATATGTAAGTGTTGTCTTCAGCAATAGGGCCTTGCTGTCAGTTTGTGGAACATAATCAATAGCCTTGGCAATAGCCTGGGTTGTTAGGGAGTTTCCATGGGGCCTCTTCGGCAACAACTTAACTAAATGTAAGCCATTTCAGGCATTGGAGGTTTCACTTGGTGGCAAGAGAGGTCTATTTAGATATTTGTCTCCCCTGTTCTTTAGTGATTCTATTTAGATTTCTCTCATATATGTACATAGTTTAAGTAGCTTCTACTGCAGTAGGTTTTCATATGACCTCTGAAAGGTTAGCTGTCTCTCTACATATATTTCCTTTTTAATTCTCCTCCTCTATGTTTAATCCTCCCAGTCCAGTCTCCCCCGTCTCTACATAATTATATTCTATTTCTAGTTCTCTATCTTTGAAGTTCCTTCTCTCATCTCTAGTCCTTTACTTTATACCTAACTTCTGTTGGTTATATGGATTGTAGCATGCTTATTGAAGACTTAAAAGCTGATATCCATACTAAGAAAATGCATACCATATTTGTTTTTTGGGGGTCAGTGTTACCCGACTCAGGATAATTTTGTTTCTTATCAGAACTTTGAATTAATAATATCTTAGGAGAACACTACTCCATAGGGATAATACACCAAAATATTAAAAGTCTAATAATAGAATTGATATTTGTAGAAGGATAAGTAGTTGTTTTCCTTTATATGATTTCCATTATCTCCCAAAATTTCTACAAAGGCAATAGATTTTAATTTTATGTTATATTCTATAGATTAATTACAACAAGAGAGATAAAAATTAAGGAGAAATATCCCTTATACATGGCTTATTGGAAAATATGCTTGAAAATGACACAGTGATTAATCATCTCTAACAATGTCAGATTTATTCTCATGCAATTTTTATGCCAATCTGTTCACCATGAAGACATGGAATTATTTGTCTCTAAGAATTTTCTGGAGAAGATGAGATAACCATTTGTTTGGGTAGTTTGGAAATTAACTTTCTGAGAACATAGAAACTTGCAAAGATACTCTGGCACTCCTGGAAGTCTTCCGACTGTCACTTTGGGAGTGCTTCGCATTTTGTGATTCATCAAAGGCAGATTAATTGCATTGGAAGTTCTTACCATTATCGCTTGACTGGACTCTTTTCCCTGCTGCTTAACCTTGTCCCCACTATCATCCATTTTCTTATTCTTCCACTTTCTTTTCTCCTCATTAATTTAACAATTAACACCACTTAGTGTTCTCTGTCTCTCTCTTTCCCTCTCCTCTTTATGGTTTCTTTTCTTGTCTTAACTAGAAAGCTCGTATTTAAGCCTTGGGCCTGTATGTAGTTGTGAGCATAGGGACAAGGTTGTGGTGGGGGATTTGTAGTGACTCTGAAGAGAGTCCCCTCTTGTAGTGGGTAGCCATTCCAGCTTTGATCTGGAAGTTCCAACCCCCATTGAGACTTCAGCAACTGTCACGCCTACAAGGCGGGGCCAAGGGATGCGCCTGGGGGACCCGAGATCTGGATAGGCCGGGGCTCTCTCCGTGCCGGGACCCTGGACGGTGGAGGTGGACCAAGCAGAGCTCCAGAGAACACCGCTGGACTGTGATACACCTTCCCCAGACCCCGCGACCTACCTATCCTTTAATTTGTAAGTTACACCATTAAATAAATCTCCTTTTTTTTTTTTTTTTTTTTTTTTTTTTTGGTTTTTTGAGACAGGGTTTCTCTGTGTAGCTTTGGTGCCTCTCCTGGAACTCACTTGGTAGCCCAGGCTGGCCTCGAACTCACAGAGATCCGCCTGGCTCTGCCTCCCGAGTGCTGGGATTAAAGGCGTGCGCCACCACCGCCCGGCAAATAAATCTCCTTTTAACTACGTGGAGTGGCCTTAATAATTTCACCAATACCCTCTGGCTTGGCTTAACCGAGGATCTTGGCTGCTTCCTCTGAGCACAGTGGCCTCCAGATGGGATCTGCCCTGCACTGGCACTTAATTCAGTGAAGCATTGGAGACAACTGGGAATATATATGTCACAGAAATTCTGGGCTTTTGACTCCATTTTCTTAACCTTTGTTGACCACATTACTATATGCAAAGAAAACCATAGAAGAATATTCAATATATTGTCCAAGGCTGTTGGCTATATCTGTTACATATTTCTGGCAAGATGATAGAGCTAGAGATTAGAAATAAAAAATTAGTGAATGGTTTCCCTTTTAATATTTTATGTGTGATGATTGAATATTGTTATAAGCAATTCATAACATGAGTGCTACACATGCAAGAGATCTCCCTGCAGCATAACATACAATACAATATTTTTTAAAAATTATATTTATTAATAATCATCAATTCACTTAATAAATAACTTGCTATCCAAATATTCCTATTAGTCTTAGAACTATACATGAAAGCAGTTTCCTAATTGTTCTGTCCTGCTGTGGACATTAGCCAGTATTAGGCCTTTTAGCACTAATGTGAACACTTCCATTTTGAAGTTCATTCAAAAGACGATACCTCTAGGAATTCAGCAACCCTTTATGTTTCAAGTCTATCTGGTGTACCTCTAGGGAAATCTGTTGGGTTGTCTTTCAATTACTTGAGTTCAATTCTCAGAAAGCCTTTTAGCAGCACTCCAGTGATCTCAAGAATCTACTTTTATGAGATCCCACTTAAGCTGGTGAAATAAGTCCCTTCCCTATCTTGCACTGGATGCTCGGTACAACTGTTGATGACAACAGGAATTGTGGGAAATCTAGTCCTACTTTTGAGCTCTCAAATATGGCTATGTAGGTCATACATGAGTGAAACAAGGAAGCCTCTATAAATTTCCTCTCTTGACCTCATTGTTGAGTCCAGGTGTTCACCTTGCATAGTATGTTAGTTACTTTTCCCAGGGCTTGGAGCTGGTCCTGCAGAAAGGAAGATCTTCCAGAGACATCATTCTCATTCTATCAGACACTGAAACAATAAAGTGCAGAGAAATGGAAATTTCCCACAAGAATCTCATGGTAGGAGGCGGAAAAGGCCCTGGCCAAAATGAGAACTTATCTTCTAGAAAGAGAACTCTAACCACTTGCCAGATCACTGTGTAAGATGAGGCTAAAACCTAGGGTGATGAATCAGTGCTGGGCAGTACCACACCTTGATCTCAGCTGCTTAGGTCTACATATCCTTGGCCCTCTATTTAAACTTTACATTGATTTATCTTACTTTATGTGCATGGATGTTTTGCCTGCATGGATGTGTTTGCATCATGTGCATTCCTGGTGGCTGCAGAGTTGATAAAAGGACATCAGATCCCCTGGAACTGGAGTTATGGATGACTACAAGACACCAAGTGGATACTGAGAACTGGACTAACATTCTCTGAAAGAGCAGCAGGTCCTCTTAATGGTGAGTCATCTCACTGTCCCCTTTATTTAAGCTTTAATCTCACTTTCAGACTTCCACTAAAGATGGACATGGTGGAGTCCCAGGACCTGTTGCCCTCTTCCTAATGTGATCTCATTGAATAAATCTACTTGTGTTTTTCCCTATTTATTTGGCCACTTTTCCTCTATAAGTCAATTAAAAGGGCCAAATTAATAGGTGAAAACACAAGAAGGGGAGTCAAACTTGGCTCGGGGCACAGGATATGATTCCCAAATTCAATAACGCCTTGATCAGGGCAACTTAAGGAAGAAAGGGTTTATTTTGGCTTACAGTTTTAGAGTGTAGTCCATCATGGTAAGGAGGCCACAGTGGGAGGAGTATGAGGCAACTGATTCCACATGTTCAAAGCCAGGAAGCAGAGAGATATATGCTGGTGTTCAGCTTGCCTTCTTTTTATTTAGGCCAATATCCAAGCTCGTGGAATTGTATTGCCCATATTCTGAGAGACTCTTCCTTCTTTGCCACCTCATAAGTATACCTAGAAATGTGTTTCCATGATGATTTTAATCCCATCAAGTTGACAATCAAGGCTAACAATTAAAAATAGCACTTATAAACTATAAAACAATGAAGATTAAAATTTAAGCCTCTCACTGATGGCTTCAAGGAAGTAAAGGAGTCACCTGGCGATTGTCAAGTCTGACACAATGCACAATGTCTTCGACCC
The DNA here is from genome assembly GCF_949786415.1 of Peromyscus eremicus. Lineage (NCBI taxonomy): Eukaryota > Metazoa > Chordata > Mammalia > Rodentia > Cricetidae > Peromyscus > Peromyscus eremicus. Next base: position 22,535,232 of record NC_081434.1, on the reverse strand, counting down.
ATTTCCAGGCTTCTCTTCGAGTCTCTCTTGTTCATTGTTTTTCTTTGTTACATTTCAGAGCAGCACCATTGCTGCTGCTAAGACCATTAAGATCAGTGAACCATATTCTTTAAAAAAATACTTTATTTTTTATTTGATAATTTTGTACATGGATATGGCATGTTTTGATCAAGTCTACTCCCCATTTTCTTCCCTTCATGCCTCCTTTATTCTCCCCAGCACTTCTGAATTTCATATTTGTTTGTTTTTCCCACTGCATACACTTATTGTTGCCTGCATGTGTCTGGATGTAGGGGTATCTACTGGAGCATGGATACCCTCTCAGGGTCCACATCCTTAAAGAAAACCATCTCTTTCCCCAGCAATCATCAATTGCCATTAGCTCTTCAGCTACAGGAAGAATTTCATGACCACCACATTGTTCCGTGCTGGAATTTTGTTACATCTTGGTCTTGTGAAGGTCTTGTATGTGCTGTCAAAAGTGCTGTGGGCTCATATGTGCAACTCCCCTGTAGTGTCTGGAAAATGTAACATAAATCATAAAAGGTCTTATTAAATAAAAACCTGGAGCCAGATATAGGGGTAAAAACCTCAGAGGTCAGACGAATAGGACAAGCCACAAGCTAACCTCACCTCACCATCACCTCAAGTCTCCAAAGAGAACTACTTCCTGTATACCCATGCCTATATGCCTTTCTGTTCTGCTATCTCATTTACTCTCTCTGTCCAGCTACATCACTTCCTCTTTCTGCCCAGCTCTGTCACTTCCTGCCTGTCTGTACAGACCTCCAAACCTTTATGGTTAACTAGTGTTGGAATTTAAGGCATGTGCCACCACACCTGGCTCTGTTCCCAGTGTGGCCTTGAACTCACAGAGATCCAGACAAATCCCCGCCTCCTGAATGATAGGATTAAAGGCATGTGCTACCGTTGCCTGACTTCTATGTTTACTATAGTGGCTGGCTTTTCGCTCTGATTCTCAGATAAACTTTATTGGGTTGCACAAATAAAGTATCACCACAGGAAAAGACCATTTCACTGTAGTCAGCCACTGCCTTTGGCTCTTACATTCTTTATATCCCTCTTCTATGATGATCCCTGAACCTTGGGAAGATGGTTGTGGTATAGATATCCCATTTAGGGCTCAGACTTCACAGTCTCTTATCTTCTGCTCTTTGACTAGTTTTGGGTCTCTGTGCTAATTGGCACCTACTTCTATAAGAAACTTCTCAATGAGGGTTGAGAGAGATGTATTCATCTATGGGTATAAAGATAATACTACATTAGAAGAAGCTTAATATTATGCCCATTTATCAGGATAATGGTAGTAGGTTCTTCCCTAGGACCTATGACCTCTCTACCAACAAGTTCTTAGCCATAGTAATGGCATCAGGCAAAGGCTTCTCTTGTGTGATTAAAATTGTTAATAAATTAAAAAGAAAAGAAATGAAGGTTATAAATGAAAATTGTTTTGTTGAAAGCGATGAGGGAAGGTTAACAGAAGTTGCTGGAATCTGATTCCCGATAAGTGGAATTGCATTGTTTTTCTTCCATAGTGTCTGATTTAATGATTCTTTATAGCATTTATGTCACACATTTACTTGACTGCTTAAAAATATTTTCCCACTACTTAATTGTACTAACTGAAGCAGAGAACTCGTCTGCCATGTCCCCAGCTGAATTTTAAACACTTAAAATAAAGTCTGGCACCCAGGAGACACTCAACTATTTTTAAAGCAAATCAATACCCCCTCATTGCAGAGAACCACACACCACAGGAACTTAGTTTGCTTATGTTTATGGCTCGTCTGTTTGGGTGGACCTACTTGAACTAGAGAATAGGAGTAAGAACATCATATTTTAATAATAATATATAATTACAAAAAGAAAATACTTAAATGCTTTGTCTGGAGAGATGTGTTTTGCTACTGGAACGTACAAGATTGCAGAGGGATACAAAGTACCAAAGCATAATCAGATGGCAGGCAATGCATGCTTTTTTTTTTTAGATGGTTAAATATTCCCTTTCTGTGATTAATACCATATTTTCTTGCTACATTTTTAAAAGGCAGATTTTAGTATTTATGTTGAAAAACATTGCTGGCCCTCTGACTAATGCAAAACAGTGCTGGATGGAATCTTAATAATCTATCACAAAATCTTACATTTAATTAGTATATATAAATATTATTTCATGTTTATTCAAGCATGCACTGAAGTGGTTGGCATATTTTTGGCAGTTCTGGTCAAATTACTTCCTCCTTTGGGAACGGTTCAGGCCAAACTAACAATTTGGCTTGTCTGACAGCCTTCATCAATGGCTGTCTGATTTTTTTTTTATAGTGTAAACCAGATGATTTCCTTACATATGAGCTTAGCGATAAGAGCCATTCCCTATAATTGTTGTTTTTGTAATGAGTTCAAAGACATGTATTATTAACCTGAAATATTCCTTCAACGATTATGTGAAGGACTTCAAGGAATTATTTTTGGATTCTATGTTATTTCATAGGAGTAAAAGGAATTCCATGTTGAATGTGAACATTTTATTTATTTATTTATTTAGCTTAAGTAATTTGAATACTCAATGATTTCTTTTTCTGTTTAAATATCATGAAACGTAAAAAAAAACCATTCTCTCAGGGCTGGAGAGATGGCTCAACGGTTAAGAGCACTGGCTGTTCTTTCAGAGGACCCAGGTTCAATTCCCAGCACCCACATGGCAGCTCAGAGCTGTCTGTAACTCAGTTCCATGGTACCTGACATCGTCATGCAGGCAAAACACAAATGCACATGAATTAAAGAAAATCATTTTCTTGCTTATACATTTTAAGGTAATATTTTATGCTTTAGAAGCCAATTGATTGGTCAGTTGACATTTTATTTGTTTTTAAACAACTATCTTTCCAGTTTTTGCTTGTTTGCATTTTTTGCATGCTTCTACAAGAAAAAGAATTAAACAGAAACTATCCTATCTTTACTAATATTCTCTTACATTAATGGAACTCAAGTTTTTAACTTTTGAGATAAAGTTTTACATACTCTTACTCTGTTATTTCTCATACTGTGACATTTATTTAAAGTTCAAGACAACTTTTATCTCAATGTGTTATACAAAGGGGAAATAAAATAAAATCCATGAGATTTGTTTGTTTGATTTTTTTTCCAAGACAAGTGTTCTCTGTAAAGTCCTGGCTGTTTTGGAACTCACTGTGTAGACCAGGCTAGCCTTGAATTCAGAGATCTGTCTGCCTCTGCATCATGAGTGCTGGGATTATGCTGGGATTAAAGGTGTGTGCCTCCATAGCCAATCCTCCTCCACCAGTTTTAGGAGATATTAATTTAACATACAGTATTAGAACCTGTACTGCAGTTCACTTGATAGAGAGATATTAAAGATAGAGTGCCATTATCTTAATTAAAACTGTTAATTGTACATAGCAGAAAATGGACTCAAAGAGTATAAGGGAAAAGGACAATTAAATGATAGACGTTATATTGTCCAATGCTATTACTGGGCAGAAAGGGTACTTACTCTTTACTCTATAGTCAAGATCAAGAAAGACATTAGGACTTCCGGTACAAGTGGTCCCTTTGTCTGCTGCACGCCCTAATGTAGTAGAACATTATTTTAAGGTGTGTTACTTTTGTTTATGTTGCATTTGTTTAACTCTGTGAAGCTGTGTTACTGTGCCTGTATAAAACACCTGATGATCTAATAAAGAGCTGAATGGCCAATAGCAAGGCAGGAGAAAGGCTAGATGGGCCTGGCAGACAGAGAGTATATATAGAAGAAAAAGAGACAAAAGAAGGAAAAAAGAAGGAGCAAGAAAAAGAGGAGGACTCCAGGGGCCAGTCACAGCTATACAGCAAGCCATGGAGTAAGAGTCAGACTTATAGAAGTAAAAGAATGGGAAAATCCCAGAAGCCAAAAGACAGATGGGATAATTTAAAGTTAAGGAAGATGGCAAGAAACTAAGCCAAACTAAGGCCGGATGTTTGTAACTAAGAATAAGCCTCCATGTGTAATTTATTTGGGAGCTGGGTGGTGGGCCCCCTAAAAGAACAAAAACAAACACCAACGCCCTAATATCTACCTCACTTTTTGGTTGAAGGGTTGCTTTTTCTGCTTCTCCATATCCTGTTTACTTACAGATACTGAAGTTCCACCAGCGTTACTCAGACTATCCCAACTGGTTGTTTTTTGATTTTCAATTCCAAGTTTTTAATAAAAAATGAAACAAAAATAAACAAACATTTTTTTTGCTAATTTAAGTTGCACGTCTTTGTAATCAGCAGTAATGTCACTCATCAACTCACCAACTATTTGATTTTCTTTCCACCTTATATGCGTATCATAGAGTAGTACTTCCAAACCCCATTATGGTTGAGTGAGACCGTGTGACTTATCCGGGTCAATGAGGTGTGAGCAGTAGTGATGTGTATCACTTACATAGCAGTAAGAGATTCTCCAGAGTGTGCTTTTCCTCTGCTGTCATGATCAGTGATGTTACAGCTAATAGCTGCTTCATTAGCTCTGGTTCTGGAGTGAAGAGAAGGCAAATTAAGGCACACATCCATCCCTCAAAGGAGCAAGAAATCAAGCTTTATTGTTTAAGTCATCGGGATTCTGGTACTGTTTATCTTAGTGTAGTCAAATTTGTTCTCACTAACTTATTCATGGAGCTGCAATTAGACTCACAGTGTCTTCAGTTGACTGTGATGGTTATTTAAAACCTCTCTCTTGGCCATTACTTGTCCCTGTTTGCCACACATTCACACGACTCTCCTGTCTCCAATGTGGTATTATTTTGTTCAATCATGCTGTGATGCTGTTAGTATCCTCAGAAGACATATACAAGGGAATTGACATGTATCGGAAGAAGCACTGACCCAGGAGTTAGAAGACACATATTCTTTGATTCATTTGTCAGCCATGTGACCATGCGGTGGTTTACAATGTTGGTAATAAGTGCTTTTAAAATTTACAATTGCTTCTAAACCCTTTGTTTTCTTACACATTCTTTGCTATACCTGACTTTAACTTTGGGTCCAAATGATGATTATACCTACTTCAAAACAGAATGGGACATATCCAGGTGCTGATTTAGCTATGCTGTTCATTGAATGTCAACAGATACTATATTTCTGATTTTATTCTGTTATTTGTTAAACCAAATGCAGTGAGGAAATTTGTGGGATAGCCTTAGCTTTTGTGTCTGCCATCTTTGTAATGGCATAAATTCTATCAGAAATTTGCATGAAACTATGAGATCTGTTTGCTACTGATTCTTAGGCTTCCTCTCTGGTTTTGGTATTGAGATATACATACTTATAGACAGTAATGGTGTGTATTAGTCAGGGTTCTCTAGAGGAACTGAACTTATAGAATGAATCTCTCTCTCTCTCTCTCTCTCTCTCTCTCTCTCTCTCTCTTTCTCTTTGTGTGTGTGTATGTGTAGAGAGGGGATTTATTAGAATGACTTACAGGCTGTGGTCCAGCTAATCCAACAATGGCTGGCTATGAACAAAAGTTCAAAAGTTCAAGAATCCAGTGGTTGTTCAGTTGATGAGGCTTGATGTCTCATCTTGTCTCGAATGTATTCCGGAATTCTGAATAAGTAGGCTCTAATACCAGTGAAGAAATGAACTTGCTAGCAGGCAAAGAGCAAAATCTTCCTTCTTCCATGTCCATATAGGCTTCCAGCCAGAGGCATGGCTCAGATTAGAGGTGAGTTATTTCAGCTCAAATGATCTGGATTAAAGGCTTGTCTTCCTATCTCAAAGATCTGGATTAGAAGCTGACCTTTCTACTTCATATTAAGCAAAAATCCCTTACAGGTGTGCCCTCCCTCCATTTTTGGGGGGATTTAGTTAATTCCAGATGCAGCCAATTTGACAACCGAGAATAGCCATCACATGGGGGTTTGATTTCAGGATCTAGGCACTCCACAGTTATTTTACCTGTTTATTTCTGGAGCTGTTGTTCAGTGCTTGCTCTTGCAGCCTTCTCAGTATTATCATAAGCACATAGCCCATATTGAATGTATTTTTTATATTTTATTTTTATGTATGTGCCTGTGTGTCTGCCATGTGAATAAAGGTACTCATGGAGGCTAGGAGAGGATATCAGGTTCCCTGGACCTGGGGTTACAGGTACTTGTTAGGTGACAAATGAGGGTGCTGGGATCCAAACTCAGGTCCTCTGAAAAATCAACAAATATTCTTAACCACTGAGCCATCTCCCCAGCCTCTTAAATGTATTATCACATAAAATATTTAGAGTATGACTTCTCACACTTTAGTAGGGCTCAGAAGGAGCTGAAGGGCTTTAAGAAACAGATTATCTGGCTGTATTCCCAGAATATTTGATTATCGAGCACAGGGTTAGAAACACTAGAAGTTATTAGGTTGGTGATCCAAGGACCATACTTAGAGAATCATTGAGCTAGAGTATTTTCCATTTCCTACTCAGACTATATAATAAAATATTCCTTGTCTCTAAATATTTACAAAGATATGGGCTAGTCACAATCATTTGCATCTCAAATGGAGAATATTAATTGCATTTACAATATAATACACACTGAGGTTTTTATGTACATTTAAAAGAAAAGCTGTTAGAGTAACACATGGTGTTTATATTTTTGTTCTCATTCTTTGAAATGTCTGTTGGGGGTAATATCATACATATAATAATATTCCTGCACAGTAACATACATGTCTTTTATACCTTATTTGATATCAGTTATGCTTAGTTAGGTAAAAATTTTGGTACCATAAAGGATTAAAATACTCTTATTTTAAATGGAAATTTCAAGAGATCTACCTTTGAAATCATTGTTATGCATGTTAACTATATATATATACTAGAGGTTATTCTTATTTTAGAATAAAGTTTTATTATCATATTTCATCATAGTTCAGTCCCTTTGTTTTTTACATAAATATTTTGTCACCCAAATAGCCAAATGAATGGAAACACATGAACTATGAACCAATAGCTGAGGAGCCCCCAACTGGATCAGGCCCTCTGGATAAGTGAGATAGTTGATTAGCTTTATCTGTTTGGGAGGCATCCAGGCAGTGGGACCGGGACCTGTCCTCAGTGCATGAGCTGGCTGTTTGGAACCTGGGGCATATACAGGGACACTTGGCTCAGCCTGGGAGGAGGGGACTGGACCTGCCTGGACTGAGTCTACCAAGTTGAACTCAATCCTCAGGGGAGTCTTTGCCCTGGAGGAGATGGGAATGGGGGGTGGGCTGGGGGGAAGTTGGGGGGTGGGGGGGCCGGGAGGGGGGAGGACAAGGGAACCCGTGGCTGATATGTAAAATTAAATTATAAAATAAATTTTAAAAAAAGAACTTAGAGAATGAATTGAAATCATTTGACACTTGATCCAGTATTCTTTATTTATAAATTAATAAATTTTAATTGATAGAGCACGTTTGGCTCATGGAAGAATTTATGAGGTACAGGGTTTCTGTATCCTCTGACTTTTGTCAGTCATAGTTTCTTTCACTATCAACACCCCCATCGGTGTGGTACACAGCTTATAAGTAATGACTCTGCATTATCACACCATTATTATATGGAATTCCCAGTTTATTTAGCATATCATTCGTTGTACATCCTACAGATTTGAGCCCATGTAACATGGTCTGTGGCTGCTGTCACACCACACAGGATAATTTCACTGTTCTACAGTCTACTGTGTCTTGTGTACTCATCCTTCTTTCTCCTATAACTCCTGGAAACCTCTGTTACTTTATTGTCTCTATGTTACTGCCTTTTCTGTGATTCCAGAAAAGTGGTGTCAGTTGGTGTCAGGTCCAAAAGAAACTGGGGACAAATGGCTAACCGTGGTGCCTATTAGCATACTAAAGTGTCTGTTGGCCTCCAAGCTCACTCAGTACATGTGGCATCTCTCAGCTCTGCTCCCCTCTCCCCAAACTTCTGTAGTCCCTTTCCCCTAACCCCAGGTTCTCACTCCTACACAACCCTGACATTTCAGCCATGTGCCCTCTTTGCCCTCTTGATACCTTCTCTTGACCCTCTCTCTTCTTCTCTCTCTCCTCTTCCTCTATTGTTCTCCTACCCTCCCTCCTCTCATGGCCTGGTTCAGTCTGCTGGTCCTGTTTTGGTCTACTACATCCTCTCCCTGCTCTGGATTCATCCAGATGCCTCTGACTGTACTTTTTCTTGTAACACAAATTGCTAATTGGTTAATTAATTAATAAAAACTCTAGAGCCAGATATTGGGGTTAAAACAGAGATCAGAGGAATAGGACAAGCCACAGCCAACCTCACCAATCCTCAGCCTCTAGAGAGACCTACTTCCTGTATATCCACACCTATATGCCTTTCTGTCCCTGCCATCTCACTTCCTCTCTCTGCCCAGCTACATCACTTCCTCTTTCTGACCAACTCTGTCACTTCCTGTCTGTCTGTACAGACCTCCAGACCTCTATGGTTAGCTAGTGTTGGGATTAAAGGTGTGTGCCACCACACCTGGCTCTGTTTCCAGTGTGGCCTTGAACTCACAGAGATATGGATGGATCTCTGCCTCCTGAATGCTAGGATTGAAGGTATGTGCTACCATTGCCTGACTTCTATGTTTACTATAGTGGCTGGCTTTTCCCTCTGATCCTCAGATAAGCTTTATTGGGGTACATAGATAAAACATCACCACATTCTCCCATATCTATAATAAAAACTTTCTCTTCAACCATATCTTGGAGTGGTCATGTCCTCATTTCATTCAATTGGAATCATGTTATATTGTCTTTTCAGGTTTTTATTCACTTCATGTGCATTTAAGATTCCTCTGTATTTTTTCATAGGCTGGTAGCTCATTTATATTTATTTATGAAAAATATTTCATTTTCTGGCTGTACTACAGTTTTGTTATTCATCTACTGGAAGGCATGGTGGTTACTTCTATGTTTTGGCAACTGTAAACAATGCTGTTGTTCATATTCATATGTGAATTATCATGTGAAGAACATATTTATATTTGGGCAACTACTAAGAAGTGTGATTGCTGGCTTGGATGTTAAGCATGTTCATTTGTATGTGAAACTCCTAATCGTCTTCCAATGTGGCTATACCATTTTGTACTCCTACCAGAAATGAATGGTAGTTATTTGAATTTCAGAAAATAAAGGTCAAAGAAAAATTTGAAAACAAAACAAGAAAAACAAAAATCCTATTGAAGAGTAAAGATAAAACTTATATAGTTAAGCTTACTTCTAAAAGAGCTAAGAGAATTAGGTTAAAAAAGTATTATGTGCTTTTAGTGATAAAAATAAGAAGTTACCAACAAATATAACAAAGTAACATATAAAATGAAACAAAACCCATCACACTGAAGTTGAACAAGGCAAACCAACAGAAGGAAAAGAGCTCCAAGAGGAAGCACAATAATCAGAGATCCATTCATTCATGCACTCAGGAGTCCTATAGAAAAACTAAACTGAAAGCCGGAATATATACACAGAGGACCTGGTGCAGACCCATGTAGGCCCTGTGTTTGCTGCTGTATTCTCTGTGAGCTCATATGAGCTTTGCTCCGTCCATTTAGAGGACCTTGTTCTGGTGTTTTCCATCCCCTCTGGCTCTTATACTCTTTCTGCCTCCTCTTCTCTGGGGTTCCCTGAATTCTGAGGAGAGAGGTTTTTTGTTATCTTTTACAAGCCTGTTCTTTTCTAATGAGAGAAAGAAAGGGAGTGAATCCAGAGAGAAGGGGGGTGGGAAGAACTGGGATGAGTAGAGAAAGGGGAAACTTTAATCAGGGTATATGGTATGAAAAAATAATCTATCTTTGATAAAAGGGATTTAAAAAAAAAGCTAAAAGACAACTTTAAAAAAGAAGGAAGAAAAATGATGGGGAAAAAAGCACCAATTCCTCAATTCCATGCTGTCCAGCATTAAGAGGAATGCCTCCTTTTTGTTAGAGAGGGAAAATGAAGTCCAGATTTCAGAACCGAAACCCAGGATCAGGTCTGCTACCACGTGAAACTGAGTGCTTGAGAAAGCACTAAGACCATGCCCCAAGGTCAATACCTTCGTACAGAGCGGCTGTAACTGCATTTCAGATAGGGGGCTGAGGAGTAGGATCCTAAAAGCCTACAAAGCCGTCAGAGACATTCCCTGCTGCCACTGTTAGAGGAGTTCCACAAGTAGCCCAAACTACACAACTATCACATATATTCAGAGTGCCTAGGTCAGTCCCATGCAGGCTCCCTGTTTATTGGTTCAGACTCTATGAGTTCCTATGAGTCAGGTTAGTTGTTTCTGTGGGTTTTCTTGTGATGTCCTTGACCCCTCTGGTTCCTAAAATTCTTCCTCCCTCTCTTCAGCAGGATTCCCTGAGCATGATCTCACATTTGTCTGTGGGTCTCTGCATCTGTTTCCATTAGTTACTAGATGAAGGCTTTCTGATGACAGTTGGGGTAGTCACCAATCTGATCACAGGAAAGAGCTAGTTCAGGCTACCTTTCCACTATTGTTAGGAGTCTTAGCTGGAGACACCCTTGTCAATTTGTGGTAGTTTCCCTTGTGTCTAGGTTTTACCCCTTTCCAGTCATCTCTTTCAGGTCTCTCCCCCTCCATCTACATCCAATTTGATCCCTCAAGTTCCCATCTCCACCTGCCTCTAGTCAACCCAGGAGATCTCTTCTATTTGCTTCTCCCAGGGAGTCCGTGCATTCCCCATTGGGTCCTCCTTGTTACCTAGCCTCTCTGTATCTGTGGATTGTTGCATGGTTATCCTTTACTTTGCAGCTGATATCCACTAATGAGTGAGTACATAACATTTTGTGTTTCTGGGTCTGGGTTACCTCACTCGGGATGTTTTTGTTTTGTTTTGTTTTGTTTTGTTTTTTCCTAGTTCTAGCTATTTGCTTTCAAATTTCCTGATGTCACTGGTTTAACAGCTGAACAATAACTCATTGTGTAAATCTACCACATTTATCTATTTTTTGGTTGAGGAACATCCAGGTTGTTTGCAGGTTCTAGCTATTATGAGTAACACTACTATGAACAGAGTTGAGCAAGTATCCTTGTGGTATGATTGAGTATCTTTTGGGTATATATCCAAGAATGGTAGAGCTGGGTCTTGAGGGAGATTGATTTTTAATTTTCTGATAAACCACCATATTAATTTCCAAAGTGGCTTTACAAGTTTATACTCCCACCAGCAATGGAGGAGTGTTCCCCTTGCTCCACATCCTCTCCAGCATAAGCTGTTGCTTGTGTTTTCTATCTTAGACATCATGACAGGTCTAAGATGGAATCTCAAAACAGTTTTGATTTGCATTTCCCTGATGGCTAAGGATGTTGAACATTTCTTTAGATTTTTCTCTGCCATTTGAAATTCTTCTATAGAGAGTTCTCTGTTAAGATCTGTACCCCATTTTTTAATTGGATTATTTGGTTTTTTGATGTCTAAGTTCTTGAGTTCTTTATACATTTTTGGAGGTCAGCCCTCTGTTAGATGTGGGGTTTATGAAGATTTTTTTCCCATTTGGAAAGTTGCTGTTTTGTCTTATTGACAGTGTCCTTTGCTTTACAGAAGTTTTACAGTTTCATGAGGTCCCATTTATTAATTGTCAATCTTAGTGTATGTGCTACTGGTGTTCTATTCAGGAAGTGGTCTCCTGTGCTATTGTGTTCAAGGCTATTTTCCGCTTTCTTCCAGGCAGCAGAAATTCTGCAAAAACAATAAAACCCTGGTAAAGTATTCTTCTGGAAGAATAAGGTTCTCTATCATATTTTAAAATGGGAAACTTTCCTCCCCATTCCTGGAAGCACTAGGATATTTCCCAGAATTTTCTGTGAAGATTTGTTAGAACTCTCAGAGATAAACCACAAGATGGTGTTATCTATTACTGTCCTCTGGAGTTTATCATATTAATTCTGTTTTTTTAAAATAATTAACCACATGATTTGTGTTCTATTCTCACAGTTTTGTTCCCAGATAATTCTAGTTTTGTAATATTTAGATTATGTTGATGAAAATTTTTTTAACAGAACTATTTTCAAAAGATGTTACTTCATCATCAGTTATAAAATCATGTTCACCGGCTAAGGGTATTTGCTTTTACATCAGCCATCATAATTTTTTCCATTTTTATTTTTTTTAAATACTGGATATTGAACTAAGGGTCTCACACATGCTAGGCAAGTGCTCTACCACTGTGCTATATCTCTAGTATCCATACCTTCTAAACAGATGAATATGATTTTTTATTACTGACTATTGCTTGGTAACAAGAATGAAGACCAGGATGTATACTTTAACTTGACTGTATTTTTTATGTAAGTGATAACATAAAAAAAAGAAAGTAGAATATGGATGGATGTTCCCTTCTCTAACATGTCATGTTACTTTTTTAAAAAACAAACTTTGTCCGAGTTGCGGTTCATTTCCAGGAAATCAGGTTCAGGAATACTCAGTTTTCATTTGCATCCTAAATGTCTCTCTATGCACTGGGCTAGGTAATTATTATCAGGTTCATTTTATAACTTACCTTTTATTTCATTTTATAACATTTCAATATCATACATAACTCTTAGGAGAATGACATAGTAAACTAGCCTGTTATGAAGATCTCCTCATCCATCCCTGAATCAGAAACTCTTTTGTTGAGGTAGACTTGGTCTCTCCACACCTCATTAAGCAGTAAGCTTAAATAGTTGACTCTATTTTTTTTTAAAGCTTTTCACAATTCCACAAGTGACTTCTACCACATTTCTGCCTTAGCATTAGGTAGCATCAAATCACTGTGGAAGGATACTTCCAATGGATTATAACTACAACAGAGAAAAAAAAGGCAAGTAGCTCTGAGTTAAAAAGTTTCATGCTGAGTTTGTTATTTTTCACCACTGAGACAAAATACCTAATTCAAGCTAGTTATTGGAAGAACAGTTTGTTTGGAGTCATTATTCCAGAAGGAGAGATCATGGCTGACTGGCTCCATCTCTTTAGAACTGAAGTGAACAGACTGGCATGGAGGTGGAAGACAGTGGAGGAGGAGACTCACCTCATGGTTTCCAGGAATTAAAAAGGGTGAGAGACAGGAAGGGGCCCCCTCCCAAAACACCCATAAGAAAATGCACCTTCTGTGACTTCCTCTCCTGGTCTAGGGCCATACATCTCTGGACCAAATCTTCAAGACATAAACCTGCAACTGACGTTTCATTTTCAAATATGACACACATTATCTTATTTTTAACTGACACAAAAGCCTATTAGAAGAGATGGAAAATCATCCTATTATTTAAAAGTAGTATTATTTAAAACTTCATGAATAATCACCCAATGGTGAGTTGTTTATGCTTTATAATTGCTTCAATCACTGTAGAAAAAGAAAAGCAATTTTTAAAGAAAAACAGTACAAGTTTGAAAAATGATAAATCCGGGGTTGGGAGTGAGTAAAAAATGTACTTTGTTATCTCAGACTTGAAGAGAGGAGCGATTGACTGCTGAGTTCAATTAAATTTCAGAAAAGTAAATCAAAATTAGTAAATCCTTAACAAGTCACTCTGGAAGGAAATTAACTTTTGATTAAATAGCATGATTATAGAGTGAGAGAGATTAATTCATAGTGAGATATTGGATTGCTTCCAAACAGATTACTTATTTCTAAGAGTTAAAGAATAACTTAAAATAATATAAATGATATTTTAAGGCAAAATTTAAATAGCAAAAACTGGTAGAAATCAATTATCTCTGGTTAGCACTTAAAGTAGTATGTTGCATTTGGTGATAAATTCATACTAGTGAATTTTAAAAACCTACATTTCAAATATGAAAAAAATTTCTTCAGTGTTGTATTTTAAGCATACATATGCATGTGTGCATGTCTGTGTGTGCATATACACATACATTTGCACATACATGTGCGCACACACACATGCACACATACACATACAGGATCCATACTCAGTAAGAGTTGGATGAGTAATAAAAAGAATCTGGAAATGAGAGTAGTCATCACCACTTCATCCTAAACAATTTGAATAATCAACCACTTTTCCTAGAGCCATGATTGAAAGAAATCTACAGAGCAAACCAAGGCCCCTGAAACTCAAGAGACAAGACAAGAACAGAGAATAATAAGTCACCGAGCAGAAACCACCATGGGAACTGGGGTAGGAAAACCTTGTCTGTACTGACAAATTGCTAGAAGTTCAGTGTGATCAGAATGGCTAACAGGTCAGCCTTGAAATATTTATTGAGACCCTGTCTCAAAATAAAAACCATGCCTGGATTCTCATGGAAGATGTCCATGAGAATCCACTGCTGAAATGATTTCCATTCTAGCTCCTTAGATGCATGTTGTTGTTTTATCTCTGGCACAGCAGCTGTACCTTAATCTGCTGCTATTTCTGCCAGCAATTTCGACTCTGTATTTACTGGTCTGCTTCTCTGGCAGCACCCTACTGCTCAGGCTGCAGCCTGGTGGGAATTCTGTTTCTGCAGGCACCGGCTCTGTTGCTGCCACTAAAGGTAGCTTAAACTAAATCTCTATTGTTCTGTTTATAAATAAGACTTGAGATTCAAAGGCTGGGGTGATAACCTGCTAGTTCAGAGAGGCTGAGTAGCAACTAGGTAACCCTCTCTCCTTGCTGGCATCTCTGAAAGCCCAGTCCTTCTATTCTGCCCAAACAGAAAAAGCCAGGTCACAAAACCCCTCTCTGTTCCTTCCAGTGCATCTCTTTATCTCTTCCAGATGCCCTCAGATGTGCTATCATTACTTTCTATCAACTACTTGCTAGCTCATCCTTCTGAGCCAAGGTTAATTTTATTTAATCAATGCAAATGCAAACTCGGGGTTCACAGTGTGATTGAATATCCCCCACCAGCATGTTGTGGAAGTAAAACTTCAGAAACACCCATGTTAAAAGCACGCTATTAAAATTTATGACAAGAATATAAGCTTGATATATTTTGAATGTAAAGATAGCCTACAACAATCATGGCAGAGGCTTTACTGAGTAATGATTGACTTCATAAAAATAATGCATGAAAAATGAATGGTAAAGGAAAATTTGGGGGGAAATGTTTATTCTTTGTGGCAGAGCTGGGGCTTGGGTAAAACAGTTCAGACCCCTTGGATACAAAATCCAAAAAGGCACTCATTCCCCAGGCTGTGCAAGTTCATCCTTGCTTGCCTCACCTGTTCCCAGGTAATTGAAAGTTCATCCATGACAGTGCTGCTCATCTTTCGATATGGTATTCATAAAATATACGGCAGTCTGTGTGTTCAACAAATGTCTGTGGTGGTGGTGTCTGATAATTTGGCTGCTGGCTTCTAATGCTCCTCAGAGAAGCTCTTGCTTTAGAAAAAGCCAGCCACTTGTTTGTAGGGTCATACAGTCATAACCAGACCTCTGAGTTACAGGGAAGTGAGATCTTCTGCCAACACCCAGGAACGAACCATTTCAGAAGCATAGCTGTCAGTCCAAGTCAAGTTCTAATGACTGAACCTGCACCTAACATGCTAATTACGGTCTCACAAGAAACCCGAGTGAGCCAGAATGATGCTCTTCTTCAACTCCTAGCCATGGAAACTCTGAAATGATAAATGCTTATTACTTGTTACAGCCATTTGTTACAGAATGATAGGTAACTACACAGCAGCAGCGGACTCAAAATACTTTATCACGCGTGCAGATAATATAGTTTTATCTCAGTACGGGTGATGACAGCAAAAACTCTGGAGCCAATCTGTCTTCGAATTCTGTGTGAGACATATGTTCACGGTGTGCCCTGGGGAAGTTTGGTGAACATATTTGTGTTTTTTAGTTTCTTCACTGAAAAAAAAATGAGGAAATCGGCTGTATATGTCAAGGTTGATGGAAGGACTAAGAAAGCAAACACATATAAAATGTCTATCAAATGAACACTTTGTGACGTTTTCAGGGTATTCTTGTTAATTTTTTGTGTGTTTGTTTTCACATGGATACATGATTTTTAAGGTTGAGTGGAGAACGGCTTTCCTAATGTGTGAACAAATTTCAACAATGCCTTCTACATAATACCTGGAAAAAAAAAAAAGATGTTCATGGCTTCTAAGGAAATGTTTTATTGGGCTTGGGAAAAGGCATTAGCCAGTAATGTGTGTGCTGTGTAAACATGACCATCTGACTTTGATGCTCAGCATCCATGTGATAAGCAGAACATGGTGCATGCTTGTCATCCCAGGCTTGGGAAGGCAGAGCCAGGTGGGACTAGTTTGGCCAGTCAGCCTAGTCTAATCAGCAATCCCTAGGCCAAGGGAGAGATGCTGTCTCACAAAACAAGACTGATGATCCCCAAAGAACAATACTCAAGGCTAACCTCTGAACTCCATACATATGAACACCTATGTGCATGCACTTACCCCACAAACCTGTCACACATGTGCACCCACACTCACATGCTCACACACACACACTCTCTCTCTCACACATACACGCCATGGGCAGGCAAGTGAAATATCTTCCACTAGGGTTTTAAAAGAGAAAACAACTATCTGTTGTGTAGTTAGAAAAAGTATCCTCTGTCATTATGTTTTTATTCTGTTTTTTTTTTCCTTCTTAACACATCAGAAACACTCCCAGGTTTAATAGCTGGGGTTAAAATTGTGTATGCTTCCCTGTAAAGAAAAGCTCAACAAGGTTTTATTGTTCAAGTGTTTTTATGCCTATAACATCCAGCTTGTGCATCTCAGTAAATGAATCTTTTCTTTTTGAATCATATTCTCTCCCACTGTGTGTGACCTACATGCATTCTTTTCTCTGTAAAGGAATGTTCTTACTGCTCTGGCAATATAATGTACCTTGAGTTGTAGGTTACCATGGTGATCTGACCATATAGGATGACTTCAAGACTATATCTTGCAGAGGTTTTATGTGTGTGTGTAGAGTGGGGGAATGAGGGACTGTGGATGGAGGAGGGACTGAGGGAGAATAGAGAATTTTTTTTTGCTGATAGATTTTCCTTAAAATTTTACCCTCCCTGCCTCTTCTTTTAAACATAATTAAAGAAATTTTCTTTTGGTTTATGTGTAGGCTGGTTATTTTCAAAAGTAGGCAACATTTGTCTCTTTTACGCTTTCCTTTTGTGTGACCTTTTCCCTAGTACAGAATTTTTCACAGCTACTGGCCTTACAATGATTCTAACAAGAATAAATGATTTTGTGAATCCCATTCACACAGTGCTTAAAAAAAAAATCAAATCACTAGATTTGTATTGCATTGTATAGGCTCAACTCGGAATTTCTGACTACAGAGAGTTCCCTTAGAGGAAGAATTTTAATAGCTTTGAAAAATGGCACTGGTAGTACACATCTCTGTAACTAGATATAGGCAAAGAACTCCTTTTTTTCTAAAATGACAACTATAAAACATAATTAGCTTTTAAATAATTCTCCAAATGTGTATATTACAACAAGCAGAAAGGACCATTTCTGCTCAAAACACTAGTTCTGTTCTCAGCCCAAAATATTTTTTTCTTTGAGAACATCATTTACATTTTTTACTTTGTTCCTTTTGAATTGACTAACACAGATATTTTTTAGAGTTTCTCAAAATTTTGTTTCTTGATTATACATCAAGAAACAATTCAAGTAAGCAATGATGTCTTTAAAAATGCAATAATATCTTTATGATGTTACAAACAAAAGGAATATGTGTCGGTAGTTGTCCTGAGAAATAAATACACTTGAACCTCTCAACAGCTCTTATTTTCACGTGTGTCAATCAATCTCTGACATCTACTGCTGGCCACCCGACACCTACTTACCTTCCTGTGTGTACAGTTGTCTCTCCATCTAAATGTGAAGCCATGTGACAATAGGATCATGCCAAATGTTTTACATGTTTCTAGACAGCCCTTAGCAATTTAATAAGCATTAATTAACTGAATATAGAGCAGCATATGATGTTTCAGGGAAAGTGATTATTATTCATCTCATTCCCCCTATCCCCAGAAATGTTTTTTACTGGTATTTTTTTAAGTTTTAGTTCTTTGTTCAAGAGGGATGACGTGTATATGTATTTGACAAATTCTTAATAAGTGAATTTCCCATTTTTTGAGATAAGAACATAGGTGACATGATTCCTAATTTTATGGAACTTATATTAGTGGAAACAAGCACCCAAGTATTTAAGCATATGACATACAATTCCAATGAATATAGCTCATGGTACAGACTGTGTAGGTACTTTAGAACCTAGGAGACAGTGGCCTGTTAGAAGGTGCCAAAACTTCTTATATGAGAAGAGTCAGATCGTGAAGAGGCAGGTTCATAAAAACCAGGAGCAACATCTGCAAGTGACAACTTGAATGTGCTTGATATGAAGATCCAAAGAAGGCTACTGTTGGTGGAGCAGACAGGGCCAAGGAGTGTAGTGGTTATCACTTAATGGCAAAAAAGGAGAAAAAGGCTAGACTGTGGAGCATGCAACATCCTTTGTAAATTGTGATAAAGCATGTGAACCTTTTTTCTAGGTATAATGGAAATCAATATGGAGGCTCTAAGGAAAGATGAAACAAGATTGGGCTTCTTGTTTAGAAATCTGTACTAGGTTAAGAGGTGGGACTGAGATCAGCTGTACTCGGGTAGGATTAGGGCAAGAACTTCAATTTCTCATTGTCATGTGTGAAATATTTATTTGATACACATGGATGGGAAGATATCAGGTAGAAAGTTAATGTCTAGTGACTCCTGAATATTTTAAATTGAAACTGTGAAAGATCTACATGGATAGACTTTGGAAGATTTCCAACTTCCCTTGACTAAGAAAAACGTAACTGTGGTTTCTGGAGTAGCAATTTAATTATGTTCTCTCAATCCTTTACATGGATAATTTCAGGTTAGAGTTGGCTAAAAAAAAAAAGAATCCAGAAGACTTCATTTTTTGAAGGCTGTCATGGTTACCTGAAGTGACAGATACAGATGTACCTGTTGGGACCTATTGTGTCCTCCTCCTCCTCCCTTACCCCAGTTCTGGCTCTTTCTGCTGTCCTTTCTGACCAGCACAGCCTTCAAACCCAAACAAAATGTATGCAGATACTGTGGCTTCCAGATAGGGTTTGCTGCAGTGGAATTAGTTTCTGGATCATCCTTCCTAGCTCCAGACCCATCACAAGTTACTTGGAAGTGAACTATCAGAGGTAACAGCTCCCTATATGTTTTCCCAACTGCTCCCCTCCCATGGTTCTGTTTTGGTATCTATCTGCCTTCTCACACTAGCTGTTCATGATCCTTCTGAACCTCTAATGTCTATTTAATGATTCAAAAGTTTTGGTTATCTCTCTGAATAGCTTAAGGTCTAGTTCCTATAAAATATTTTCTTGTTCTATGTGCTAACGATTATTTCGCTATTAGTGATTAACTGATTAAATCCTAACATCAGTAAGCAGCATTCATTCATGGCTTGATTTTCATTTCCTGCCTCCAGGCCTTGAGTTCCTACCTTGACTTCTCTTCATGATGGACCTGTAAGCTGTAAGATGAAACTCTGTTCCCCAACAAAAAACAAAAACAAAGACCAACAAACAAAACTCGAAACCCAACCAAACCAAACCAAACTCCTGACACAGTTATTGAGAAAGAGGTATATGAACTCTAAATTTAGCACTAATAATTCTTTAGTTTCTTCACTGTACATAAAGAGACTCCAAGAAATGTGTTTTATTTTCTTGGACAAATTGTGCTAGACAAGAAACATAAGGTCTCTTATTCTTAGAAAAAAATCTTGTTTAAGATGCAATTCCTATAAAAGTGCCTTTTCCTATCACTTATTCTCAAAATACTATATTAACTGCTAGTGACAGAAATGGTTACAACCTAGGAGAGATAAATTTAGAAAACAAAGAATACACACAAGATAGAGCTACTGTGTGGAAAGCCCTTTGCTAGGCCTTGGGAGCACTACTGCTTTACTTTTTGGATTTCTGTTACCCCAAATGAAGAAAATCCAGGATCAATAAATAATAAAGGAAGACTTCCTTGATGAGATGACTGGAGTTGGGTTTTGAAGAATAAGAAGTTTCTAATCCTGCAACAAATTTGAGAGGTTTTAGGTAGAGAAAACTTCAAACACAGATAAGGATATTCTAAGATCAAAGGATAATCAAAAATCATGTGGCTGTTGTACAGTGAAGAAGAAGGAGAAGAGAGGTCCATTTGTAATATTTTTAAAAATCTTTGTAGTCATGTCTAGAATATAAAACTATCTAAGTTGAAAAGTACTAGGCACACTCTGGAGTCATTTAAGTGTATTTAAACACTTGACTGCAATGAAAAGTAGGCAATCACAGTAGTGACCTTTCAGGGATGGTCTTAAGGAGTGGCTTATTTTTGAAATAAGTTTTATAATGTCTCAGTTTTGTTTCAATGTGGAAGAAATTCTGGGTTTTCTAAAAAAAATTCCCTCCTTTCCTTTTATATCCAGGTGATTATCACTATGAATGTATTTAGACTACATGGTTAAAGTGAAAGTGGCTACATATGTGAATGAAATGGAACGTACCATTCCCATCCATGCCTTCCACAAGAGCGATCTGGCTCCTTGTGCAACTTCTTGTACAACCTTCTACTTCTGGATGCCCACATAGGCTTATCAGAATGATAAAACCAGATGATGGGAGAAAACTTGGCCTTGGGTTATTGCATGGAAAACAATCACTCTGCTATGTGAGCAAGAAATAAACTCTGGCTTGTGAAGTGCATTGCATTTTGGAACACATTGGTATGCTTTTGTCTAACATAACCTAGACTAAAATAATGAGTATGTTCATTATTCTTTTGTAATATGAAGGATTAAAAAAACAACTCAAAAAGCATACATGTAATGGAGTACTTTCAATAATACTTCAAATTATGCCTAAAATCTTCATGAAGTCTTGCTGCAAATAGTCAATAAATTAATTGGAGCACTTGAGCAACTGAGTGCTTAATAATGCCAGTGAGACTGGATTTTAGTCTTTGGCACTAAATACTAAATACACAAGGATTCCCAATAGGTCCACTCTACAGAGTTACAGCCTAGAAGCTCCTATTTAAATGTATCAAGGACCAGTAAATATCATTGGATTATGCTTTTTCAAATCAACTTTATTCAATGTTCAGTCATAACACAATGCTCATTTATTAAACCGTCAACTTTCTGAGCCCGTTATTAGTCTCTTGCTATTGTATAAAAATGAAGTAAATAAAGTTTCAATCACTAGGCATTTCAAGTTATATTGCTTTGAACTTTGTTCTAAGTTTGTTTTCAAGTTTTATTTTATTTTTTAAAGTGTGTGTGTGTGTGTGTGTGTGTGTGTGTGTGTGTGTGTGTGTGTGTGTGTCTGCATTCAGGCATGTGGGATAGTGCCCACAGAGTCCCAGAGGTGTTGAAAACCCTGGAGCTAGAGTCATAGGATGTTGTGAGCTGTCTAATATGGGACTGGGAATTGAACATAAAAACCTACAAATGCCACCAAAATGCTATTTTATCTCAAGAGAGTTCTGGATACTGACAGTACTAGAGTAAAGAAAAAAATACTAGCAACAAGCCAGCATTCACGCAAAATTACTATTTTCAAAAGAAAAAAGTATGAGCCAAGATTAACGAAGGTCAACAATAATGGATGCTTTGGAGATGTCAAAGAAGATGAAATTAAATGCCCAACGCCTGGTCAAGTTCTAAGGATAGATTTCAGTGGGGTGAGTATTTTACTGACTTAGTCTTTTCAAACTCTGTTCTCCTCTGAAGTGATAAATTGTAACTTTCATTCATTTTCTTTGTATGTGTGTTTGTTCTTGTGTGGATGTGTGTGCACATGTGCCGAGGACAAGCTCGGGTGTTTTTCCACAGGAATGGCCCATGTCTACTTTTCTTGTTGCAACAGCGTCTCTTGCTGGTTTAGACTTCACCAAGTAGAAAGGGCAAGCTAGTTGGCAAGTGCCAGGGGCTGTTTTTGCCTTGCCAAGGCTGGGATTACAAATGCAGGCTGCCATACCTGATTTTTAACATGGGGTCTGAATGATGTATTTACAGCCTCATATCAGTACTTGTAGTTTCTATGCACAAAATTTAAGGAAAAACTTCTAAGTCTAAATGCCCATTTGAAAATAATTTTAGTGACCATATACTGTGAACAGTTCTGAAGGTCATATAATACTCTTATTCTACCTTTAATTTATGTTTTGCATGTCAGGGCTGTTAAACTTGAAATAGCATTTTCCAGTCTCTCTTTTATTGCCTTTAGCAAAGTGCAACAAATAAGATTAAGATAATATATAAAAATTTATTATTATTATTATTATTACTACTACTGTTCTGTGTTGTGTGTGTGTGTGTGTGTGTGTGTGTGTGTGTGTGTGTATGTGTGTGTGTACATATGTATGCATGTGACTGTGGGATCCTGAGATCTATCTTAAGTGTCATTTTTCAGGAACTACTCAGCCTTTTTTTTTTTTTGAGGCAGGGTCACTGGACTGAAACTGGCCAAGGAGCTAAGCTACCTGGCCAGCAAGTCTCAGGGATCCTCCTGTATCTGAATCTGTAACGTTGGAATGACAGACATTTGCCACCAAGTACAGCTTTTCCAGGGTGCTGGGGAGGTAACGCCAGTCCTCATGTTTGCACAACAAGCAATTTACTGACTAAACTGTCTCCCCTGTGCCAACAGTCCTATTTGTAAAGATGCTCAACCTAGTATTGGATCTATTAAAAGAATTTTGATATGATCGCACATGCTGTACAAATTCTTTAACACTTAAGAGTTTCAACATACCAATAATTTAACAAGGGACTGTGCATCTCTTTAATGAAATATAAATACCCTACGGATTTTATGACTTAAAGATTGTGACAACTTTGAAAAACTTAACCAGTAAAACTAGCCAATATATTAAAAATTATATTTAACTGCTAAGACCAAAATTAGGCACAATTTTGAAAGAATAATACCAGTGAGAAAGAAATCCTTGATACACTAGTTTGAAATAATTATGGATAGCTTCTTTCCTATGATATTTATGGTGCTTTGATGCTATTTTATGCATTCCATGTTTTATTTATTCAGAGTAACAATGTGTTTAGTAACAAGTAAGTATTTATTATTTCTTTTATTAGAAAGACTATTTTTGGCAGTATGCTTGGGTCAGTGTTCCTCAAGGCTTATGTGTTAAAGGATTGGATGCTAGCCTATATTGCTGTTGTGAGACGGTGGAACCTTAAGTGGCCTAGGGGGAATAGACTAGGTTGTCTGGGTTATGGTTTTGAAGAAATGCTTCCTGTTTCTTATTTTCTGGGTACCATGAGGTGAACAGAACTTCTCAGTCATATACTTCTACAGTGCAATCACAGGACCATAGAGACAGGGACAAGTGATCACGAAACCTCAGAAACTGTGAGGCAAAGTAAATCTTGTCTCTTACTAATTATCTCTGGCATTTTGCTATAGCAATACAAAGCTGGATAGCACAGGGACATTGTTAGTTTAATAGTGAAAAATTAACTGCCTTTGTAGAACTTTTATTCTAGGGAGGGAGACATACAGTTATGTAATGGATTCTAATTTATTTTTCACTTGAGTCCTCTAGGAAGTTGAGACTACAGTGAGGTTAGTATGAGAAAGGTTTACTGAGAAATAAAACTTACGGAATGAAAATAAAGACTTGGCATTTGAGAGGCCAGCCATCTTGTTGGAGTTGACAGAGTCTACAAGTTCACTGAAGCATTGCTGAGCAAAGAATGCTTTATTAGCACATCACTCAGTTACTGGCTGAAGACCCTCAGACAGCTAGACTCATCCTGAAAAAAATGAACTTCAGTAGATGTCAGTTAACTCCATTCCTGTCTTCTAGATGGGAATTTTTCTTAAGGGAAATTCAGAGAGTAGTATCTTTTTGTATTACACTCCATCTGGTGTAAATTAAAGTAAAATAAGGACAGAAAATGGTGAGTTATTTAAGTGGGGTTATGACAAAGGCTGTTGATAAAATGATGTTTTAACAGAGAGTTAGAATTTAACCTCAAAATGGATAACAATCTCAAAATAAGAATATTCCAGATGAAGGGAAAATATACAGAGATGGCCAGCCAAACTAGTGGAAACTCATGAACTGTGGACCAATAACTGTGGAGCCCCCATGGGACTGAACTAGGCCCTCTGGATAGGTGAGACAGTTGTTTAGCTTGAACTGTTTAGGGGGCCTCCAGGCAGTGGGATCAGAATCCTCCCTGGTGAATGAGCAGTATTTTTAGAGCCCAGTGCCTGTGATAGGACACCTTGTGCAGGCTTGGTGCAGCGGGGAGGGGCTTGTACCTGTCTCAACTGAATGTACCAGGCTCTGCTGACTCCCCATGGGAGACCTTACCTTGGAGGAGGTGGGAATGGGTGGTGGGTTGTCGAGGAAGGCTGGGGGGGGCAGGAGGAGGGAGGAGAGGGAGATCTGTGGTTGGTATGTAAAATGAATAGAAAAATCTCTTAATAATAAAAATAAAAAAAATATTCTAGAAGATTATTATATTCCCATTTCACATAGATATGATGTTTGAATTGAGTATATAATTTATTTTGTTTATAAAAGTGGCTAAAATGTCATCTCAGCATGTCTATGGTATTTTTATTATTCCCCAAAGACTTCAGAGACTGCATTCTGTTTTCACAGTCATCTACTAAAAAAAAAACAAACCTGTGAAAAATTAAAAAAATTTTTTTTTTATACAAAGAAAAAGAATATTCCAGAAGAGACATTACATGCAAAAGTGTTAAAATAGAAACAGGCTAGTATGGCTGGAGAAAAAAAGAAGCCAATACCAGAAAGTGTAAGAGGTGAGATTGGGAAGATAGGCTAGAAACATCAGAACTATGGTTAGGACATTATTCCAAGTACTATTATTGTCAATGGAAGGTTTTGAACAGGAGGGTATTACAATCAATTTATATATGTAAAAATTACTTTTCAGGAGTGGCTCTGTGCAACATTTATTGGCCTCCTGAAATTCATTTAGCCCCCTTTGAAGATTCTTTTAAATTTATGAGCCTGAATGTAGCCATTATGAGACCATTAGTTATGGTCCTTGTGAGCTGCCTGTTTTTTTCTTTATGGTTCTTAGTTGTTATTTTGCAGAGCTACCAGCTTAAGTCGTGCTGGGATCAAGAAAAATGGGCTTTGGCGGTTCGTGTTTCTGGAGTTGTATCCATACCAGTGGATGTCCACACGCTCCAGAAGAGAATTTGACATTGCTGCTGCCGTTGTTGCTGTTATAGTGGTGGCGGCCACCACTGCTCCTGTTTCTGGGATTACCATTTCATAATTGGTTACTACAGCTAGCACAGTGGAGATCCTGGCAGCAAAAGTAGCTACCACGGTTAATTAATTTTTCATTCTATTGGGCATGATAATTCAATAGTTATATACAGTTCGATTGGCTTTGAAAACTATAAATTTATAAACTCAAGATCCATTTGCTTTTGGGATACCATCTTACAAGGACTCCAATTTGCAATAAGGCTCGTTAAGGAAGGGAATGGCTCAGTTGCCTTTAGCCTACTGGCTATGGGTGGTTTAGGACTTCTGTTGGTCTTTTCTGTGTCGAACACACAGATTGTAAGCCTAGAGCCACTTTGAGATCTTTGGCAACAGTTAATTAACTCTGCAGCTCACACATGATTGAGCCTATATGATAATGAGTATTCAGAGACGGGTAATTCCTGGGGGACGCTCACCAACCTAAGCAGAGCGCCTGCATGGCCTGGGCAGGCGTCTCCATGACAGGTAAGGTGACCTGCTGATGTCCCATGCAACCTAAGTCACAAGCTCATATTCTAGTAAAAGGGGGACCTGTAGGGCCCTGGCCCCCATTTTGGGTAACTGTTGCCTTGCTTGCTGACCTTAGCCTTAATATCCTCCCTATGCTAATTCCCTGCTGGGTTCCACCCTCCTGAATGCTTAAGGGAAGTTCCTTGTCTGCGTATCCTGCATAATGGGCCTTAACAGTTTAGATGCAAGATTGTAAAACATCAGTAGCGAACTTCTGCCCTCTGGGGTTCTCCCATTGTGCTGTAAGCCTGTATTTAAGACCTCCTCCCTCCTTCAATAAACGGCATTCAGCAAAAAAAATAAAAAAAAAAAAACAAAAAGACAGTTTCTCACAGCCATGGCCACAGGCCGATCTGACCAAGGCAATTATTCAGTTGAGGTTCTCTCTTCCCAGGTGACACTAGCTTGTCAATTGACAATAAAAACTAACCAGGACAGCTACTGAAGAGAAGTCATCTTGGATGGACATCTGAACACCAGACCAAATCACAAGAATAACAAGAATGTCATTCTTGAGAACTCAGAATAAAGCTTTATGTTTTTATTCCTTTTCTTGCAGTTAAAAAAAATTATTAGATAATTGTGACTTACAATAGTGTATTAGTGGTAGGGGATGAATTATAAATCATACAAGCACACAGCACACACACATGAGAGAGAGAGAGAGAGAGAGAGAGAGAGAGAGAGAGAGAGAGAGAGAGAGAAAGGGAGGGAGAGAGAGAGAGAATGATCTCACTTAGCTTCCAGTTGGGTTCAATGTAGGACTTCAGGGACTATTGGGCTTCAACCTCAATAAATATATGAATGAAGTGTTTATTAGTTATTTTATATTGCCTTGACCAAATGCCTGACAGAAACAACCTAAGGAAGGTGTTATCTTAACTTACAGTTTCAAAAGATTCAGTCCGTGCATTTGGATAGGACATCATTACAAGTAGAAGCATGTGGCAGAGGCTGTTATGTTCATGATAACTTACCTCCTACTTATCATCAACTCTCAATAATATCCTTTTATTAGGAATCCATAATGGAATCTATTCATTCAGTCAGAGTTTTCAAGATCTAATCCTCTCTGGACATACTCACACAGATATACCTAGAATTAAACTTTATTAGCCTTCTAGATAGTTTTCATCTAGTCAAACTGACAATCAATATTAAACATCATAGGGGCTGGAGAGATGGCTCAGCGGTTAAGAGCACTGGTTGTTCTTCCAGAGGTCCTGAGTTCAATTCCCAGCAACCACATGGTGGCTCCCAACCATTTGTAATGAGATCTGTTGCCCTCTTCTGGCACGCAGGCAGAACACTGTATACATAATAAATAAATCTTTTTTAAAAAAAGATTAAGCATCGTAGAAGGGGGACAGGTCCTGGTGGGGACATAGAATTTTAGATATGCTGAATTTAAAATGTTTATTACATTATTGGGTCATGGGTAAATAGTGAGATTAAAGACACATGGAAGCTGATAAAAGAAATAAAATGGATATTAACTTTGAGAGTCATTAGCTTAGAGTTGAAATTTACAGCCAAATGATTGAACAGGATCATTTATGGTAGTAAAGCAAATAGAGATATGTTCCTTTGATTGCTCTCAGGACACTAAAATTCAATCTTAAGGACTAAGAAGAGACTGTAGCAAAGACAGGAAGGAATAATGAGACAGGAGGGGAGGACACAGACCTTGATATCCTGAAAAGACCAACTATTTTTGAAAGGAGAAATAATCAACGGTGTCAAATAGTGGTTAGATGTTAGGGAGGGCGAAGTCTGGGGGCTGATTTTTACAATTGTTAAATGGAAATTGGTGATGATTTTGACAGAAATAGTTTCACAGGAATAACAGAGATTAAAGCATTGTTGAAAAGCAAGTTTAGCTGGGGCCCCTAAGACTCCTAGCAACAGAGGAGAGGGTGCCTGAACTGGCCTTCCCCTGTAATCAGATTAGTGACTACCCTAATTGTCATCATAGGACCTACATCCAGTAACTGATGGAAGCAGATGCAGTGATCCACAGCCAAGCACTGGGCTGAGATCCTGGAGAGCAGTTGAAGAGAAGGAGAAGGGACCATATGGGCAAGAGGGGTCAAGATCATGACGGGGAAAACCACAGAGACAGACTCCCCGAGCTAGTGGAAGCTCATGGACTCTGGACTGACAGCTGGGGAACCTGCATGGGACCTAACTAGGCCCTCTGAATGTGGGTGACAGTTGGGTGGCTTGATCTGTTTGAGGAGCCCCTGGCAGTGGGACCAGGACTTATGCCAGGTGCATGAACTGGCTTTTTGGAGCCCATCCCCTGTGGTAGGATACTTTGCTCAGCCTTGATGCAGAGGGGAGGGGCTAGACCCTGCCTCAACTTGATATGCCAGACTTTGTTGACCACCCAAGGGAGGAGGCCTTGCACCCTCTGAGGAGTGGATGGGGGGGTGGGATGTGGGGAGGTGGGGGAGCTGGAGAAGTGGAGGGACGGGATGGTATGTAAAATGAAAAAAATAATTTTAAATAAAAGAAAGTTAAAACAAGAGCTCTTAATTGTTTAGCCATCTCTCCAGCCCGAAGATTTAATTCTTTATGTAAAAATGAACAAGTACATCCATTTCATTGGTATATAAATGTGTTTTCATCATTGATAAATGGCAAAATTATATATACAACAAGAATTGTTTTAAAAAAATGTTTCTTTACGATTTATATAAAAAAAGAAAAGCAAGTTTAGACTAAAGGGAATAGAACTTGAGAAAAATCAAAGCATTTTGTCTCCTATTTCTCTCTCTGTCTCTGTCTCTCTCTCTCCCGATGGAGAGGATTTATCTCAGGGCTTTGGTGTTCTATCATTGAAATACAACTTCACACCTACCTGGGCTACATATGTTTCTTAAATAAGAATGATCTGTGGTATATTTGAGAGAGGAGAGTGGGTAAATCCATTCATACTACATTTTTGGACTATAAATAATATTAACCTCTATACACAAAATTTTTGGTGAAAGGTTTGGGAAAAAATTTTAAATCTAAGAGTTTCCATCTTGAATTTACAGATATAAATATACAACAATTGATATGTTAAATAAAAATTTTTGTCCAAGTTTATTTTGTGTTTTATACAATAATTAAGTCAAGAATTAAATAAATTTGATAGTCAAGTTGCAATAATTACCTTTGAAAATGACCCTTTGGATATCTTTTAAATATTTATTTAGAACATTTCGTTGTGTGTATTGCTTCAGGCTGCGAGAATATACAACATATCAATTGTTGTATATTTATATCTGTAAATTCAAGATGGAAACTCTTAGATTTAAAATTTTTTCCCAAACCTTTCACCAAAAATTTTGTGTATAGAGGTTAATATTATTTATAGCTGTATATGATAAAGCTATACCTGGATGGATTAAGGAATTCTTCTGGAGGAAGCCAAATCCCAAGGAATATTTGGTGTTATTCAGCTTTATCAGTTATATCAGCTGTTTCCTGCTATCAATTTCTTGTGTGTTCATAACTCCTAAGCCATAGCAGCAAACAGAATAAGCTTCTCAGACCTACTGCTGATCTGAACTAAGGTAACACCCTTATAGTGAAAACGCCGGTCTCCTACACTTTGGAGACAGGTGGATGTGTAGATGCAAATGAAGCTCAGACCCTCCTTCCTCTGATGGCCCAAATGGCATTCCAGAGCAATTGACTCAGGGCAAAAGGGTTTTCTGCATACCAGGTGAAGGAGGATTGAGGCAGAATTCCTAGCTTGGGGCAGAGTTGCTTGGCCAAAGGAAGAAGAAAGAACAAGGCAGAGTTTTTGCAGATCGTAGGAGGATTGGGTCAGTTCAGGAGAGTAAGAAAGGAAGGAATGAGCATGGAGGGAGGAACTGAGGATGAAGATGAGACTGAATGAAGGAAAAGGAGCTTAGGGCTATGAGAGGACAGGAAGAGAAGGGACAGAGAGGAGCTGAGTGTGAGAACAGAAGTGAAGCTATGCAGAGAGAGAACTCAGAAAGAGAAGGGACAGAGAGGAGCCAAATATAAGAATAGAATTAAAGCTGTACAGACAGAATTTAATCTCAGAGGAATAAAGTAAACAGACGAAAAAACCCGGTGTACTTAGATTCTTTTCCCGCAGATGACCTCCGCCATTAGAAGTGTCTCTTCTGGGTTCCTGAGAAGAAAATTAAGAGGCTGGACCTCATAATTTCTGAAAGCATATGTGTTGTGTTTGTGTATGTTCTCATGTGTGCAGGTGCTTGTGAAGGCTAAAAGAAGATACTGGATCTTCTGGAGCTGTTGTGAGCCACATGCCATGGGTTCTTGGTACTGAGCTAGGGTTTCCTGAGAGAAGTGAGTGTTGTTAAGAGCCCAGTCATCTCTTCAGCCTCCTCTTCCTGTCCTCGTGGATGTCCTTTAGAGATAAGAAAGCTGAGGTGATGTGCTGTGGGTTGCTTGCTCAAAATCTCATAACTAGTTTTAGATGAGGGATTTTATGGCAAACCTGACATTAGTCAGTAGTAGTTCCTGATTTAAAGCTGCCAAACATTTAAGAGGAAAAAAACCAAACATTTATGCCCTCCCTGTATGACACCAATAAAACTCAGTACTTCCGAATGAATTCCACTCTAGTAATTAAATATCCAATAATTATACATGTAAATTAAAGTCAAACATTCTGGCTTGCCCAAATAGTTATTATGCTAAATAATTATAACAATTAACCAAATTAGTAGAAATAAATAACATATTAAAACATTTTAAATAGTCTTTTGAGGCAAGATCCTGTTATGTAGTCTTGGCTGGTTTGAATCACTCTTTGTTTTCCTGGCTGACTTTGAACTTGTGGTAATCCTGACTCCTGTGTGTTAGAAAAGATATGTGCTTCTATGAAGCCTAGCTCTCTTCTTCTGTTTCTAGATTTACATATTTTTAGGTACTTGGGTGATTTTCCTGCATGTACCTGCGCCATATGCATGCCTGGTGCCTGTGGGGGCCAGAAGAGAGAATTGGATCCCCTGGAACTATAGTTCCAGACCATTGTGAGCTGCCATGTAGATGCTGGGGATCAAATATGGGTCCTCTGAGAGAGTAACCAGTGCTTTTAACTACTGAGCTGTCTCTCCAGCCTTTATTTTCTTTATGTAGTCTTAGCATATAATTGTCCTTGACATTTCTTTTTTAACAGAACTGTTAACATAGCTGTTAACGTCTTTTACACACAATACACACACACACACACACACACACTTAGACAAACAATTGTGAAATTTTATAAAATTTCTGAACTTAGGAAGATTAACAAAACATACACAGTGATTAAATAAATATGCATCTTTGGTTTTTAATGGATAAATAATATGATGATTAACACATTCAATTATGACTATATTTACATAGAGATCTGAATCTATAGTGTATGCCAATTATGAATATAATGTCAAACCAATTATACATTCAAGAATTACAGCAGCTGTTACCTAGGTAACCACAAAATACATAATCTTAAACTGAATTTATTAAATGAAAAGTTTTCCTTTGGATGCTTGCAATTGCTATGTGTAAAATGAGAAAACAATTTAAAAGAACATGGAACCGTATAAAATACATTTAAAATTTTGTTTTTACATAATTAGAAAAAAAAAGATAATTGAAGTATTTATTTGAATTAAATATCTCAAGGAATATGCAATTATGATTAATTGCCTATTGTACATTATTACAGTAAATAATTGAATGTGTTTTATTATTATTCTTTGACTATTCTGAGAATGTGTAAGGTAGTGATTGAAAGTTATTTTTACTATGCTGACATTTATTCAATGAGAATAAAAACACAGAAAATTTTCAATAAGTATAAGTTGCAGAATAATACCTTTTTTTTCCTGTGTGTCTTTCTTGTACTCTATTTTAGCATGAGTGTATTGAGTGATATCGGGCCAACTTCATCCTTCTCTCCTGTCTCAAGCTGGAGTGTCTAAGTGTTCGTGGGTGTGGTTATGTGGTTATATTGTCTTTAAAAATATATGAGTGAGGAGATATATGCTACTTTGGACACAGTCCTGGGTGTTTCTAAGCAGTCTTCCATGTCTGCTAGCCAGAGAAATTTTCTTGAGGAAATATCTAATTTCCACTATTTAGAAACACTTGATACTAAAGAATGATGGCAGAACATGAAGGAAAAGTGTTAGGATTTGACCAACTTTGTGGAGCAGAGTAAATATTGGCCTAGAATTGTCACTTTAGATGAGAGAGAAACAAATTTCTATCTTTTACGCTTCATTCAACTAGTGATAATTCTGTTTATTACGGTAGTGAAATCTCAATAACAGCCACTGATTGGACTAGATTTAGTGAGAAAAATATCAAGTAATCCCTGTGTTTTCTCAAGTTCAGAGTTTCAATAAATTCACATATATATGACCTCACTCATCCCCAAAATGGTGCAGTCTTAGAAATGTAAAATTTCTCAGCTTTCTCTCAGGTTCTCATCATGCAGGTCCACCTCCAACTCACGCTTCATCACTTGAGCATGTATTCTGGCTCATAGTTCAAGATGATTTCAAAGGCTTTTTTTTTTTTTTTTGATCTCACATGCTTGAGAAGAACATTATAGTGTGGGAGCATATGATGGAGGAGCTCATCTCAGTGGAAGGAGAAAACAGATTGAGAGAGGAAGAGTCCAGAGATAAGATAGCCCTCAGCCTTGGTCCCCAGTACCTTACTTCCTCCAGGTGAGCCCACGCATCTAAAGTTTTTAAGGAATCACCAAATGAGCAACAAATGAACCAATAGGACATTTTAACATTTTACAAATCATCCCACAACAGTACTCTTTAAATAGGGGAGCATTTTGAGGATCAGAGGTCAAGACTTCACCATATGAATTTTGAAAGACAACAGTTTTAAAATGTCCTACCATTTAAAACACAGTAGCCACAAGCCTGTGCTATTCTAGATCCTTCTCAGGTACTAATTTACTTGTGCAAACCCACCATTGAGATAAATACAAATACAAATTCCATTCTACGGATGTGAAAATGGAGGCACAGGGTAGCTAAACACATTTCTAAACATTTTTGACATAGAAAGTGGTAGAGTTTGGAAGAGGTGTAGAGAACCTGGTCCCACATCTGCTTTCTCAGCCAAATAATTAAAAAGGTGGATGCATTCTGTGTGAACTTTTCCAGTGGAGAAGATGATATCATGTTTTGACTGCTTTGCTGTATGGCTTTCAGAAAGCCATCTGATCTCTTTCGGTCATCTGCATCCCTCTTCTGCTTTGGAATAATTGACAAGATGATGTAAAGCCCTTTTGCAAATAAGGACTAAATAAATGTCAGCCGTTGTGGTAATTTAATCAGTAGGAGTGTGTTTGTCGCTTATATTTATGAGCAGCCTAGCTACTCGGCTGAGACAGGCTATGTGGGGAAAATAGGCCCACGAGAGAATGAGAACAGAAAAATGGTAAAACTGTGTGTGGCAGATAAACCTTTTAAGCTCCTGCAGCAAATCCAACACAGTACCAAATTGTCTTGAGCCTTTATACACTATACTTTCACACCCACATGAAAGGTTAATTGTTCCAAAACTCCCCCAGGCGAGCAAGAATAGCACAACCTTTGACATATTAAAACAGGAGTCACACAACTCCAGGGTTCAAGATTGTTTGGAATTGGGATGGAATTGTTCTCTTGTTGGGTAGAAATAATCACCAAACACTAACATCAAACAAGGATGCTCAGAAACCGATAAAGTAAGACACAAGAAGGTGCCTATTTATATTTATTTATATTTACAAACACAGGTTAAAAAAAACAAGCTCACTGTTTCATACAGAAAAACAGCACACAGTCCTCTTTTCAGGATCACAGAAGGGACGTTATTCATTACAACGTTTGCATCACTGTAGTCCATCTTTAGTGTAGACAGCAATTTATTGAGACACTCAAGTGTAGGATTGTCTCTGCTTTCCTAGACTCCTCAAAAGGTTCTCCATTTAGTCCAAATGCTTTTGTTTCTAGCATCCTCCATGCTACCTTGCCATGCCTGCCATATCAAAGTATCAGACTTGGTATATTAGCTACTTTTCTGTTACTGTGATAAACCACACGACCATGGCAGTTTACAGAAGATAATGTTTATTTTTGCTTATACATAATGGTAGGCACAATATGGAATAAGGTGGGGCAGGCGTGGTGGCAGAAACAGGAACCTCAGGGCTTACATCTTGAAGCACAGCAGGAAGTAGTGAGAACAAACTGGAAATGGCACATAGCTTTTAATTTCACCCTTCCCTACACCCCCACCCAGTGACATACTTTATGTAGCACTGCATCTGTTAAAGTGTCCCCAAACAGCACAACCAACTGGGGACCAAGTATTCCAAATGCCTTAGACTGCAGGTGGAATTTTTCATTCCAACTACTATACTCGGTTTGGTCTAAACAACAGAGATGTATTTTCTCACTGTTTATGGAGCTCAGGATCAAGGTTTCCTCACATTCGGTCTCTTGAGAAGTTGTTCTCCTTGGCTTGCAGCTGGCCACAATTTTGCTAAGCCAGCTTTACCAGAGGCCAGGCTGGTCCTAGGGACCCTAGGTAAGATAGCTCCCGTCATCTGTTTACACTCCTTAAAGCCCGGCCAATACTAAAATATTAACTAACGTTTCTTGAGATATATATATATATATATTTAGAAAACTACCCAAGAGTGAAATGATTTCATGAGGAAAATAGAAATTTATTTCATTAAACATCTATTTTGCTTTTAGTATTTAGGTCATATAGGATAAAATAATGTGCCAGTCACAATTTTTAAATGTGTAAAAGTAGGCATTTCTGTTCTACACTTTGGATGGTAAACATCCCATGGAGGTTAGTATGCTATTGATTTGATCTCCAACTTTATGCTATCAGCTGTAGAGAGACATTTAGAAGGTGGAGCCTAGTGAAAGGTTTTCAGATCACTGGGGAGTATGCCCTTGAAGGACATATTGGAACCCTGTGACCATCCTTTTCCTGTCTTTCTTCCTGACCATGAGATCAGTGGAATACTCCATTACACACTCTTACTATGGTGTGCTGCATTCAATATCAGAGATCTAAAAGCAGAGCGTTGACAATCCTGGACCAGAACTTCCCATACTAAGAGCCAAATGAACCCAAACGAACTTATAAATTGATCATCTGAGGTATTTATGGTATTGATGCAAAGCAAGTCATTCTGAATAGCACATATTCCATCTTGTCACCAATAATGTCACACATGGTTCAGCACAAAGCTCCAGTTCTATGCATTCTTACATTTTTCCTGCCCACAATGGAAAGAAAATAATGAGGTTTACAGTGGTGTGAACTGCCTGCCCAATTTAGTTGCCAACTGTCCACCCACTGTTCTTTTCTTTGTGCTTTATGCCAATGCAGCAGTTTGAATGATCAAATTAAACGATAGACCTAATTAACTCTGAGAACTTTTCAGGCCTCTAACTGGAAAAATCTACCTCTTATGGCTCATTTTATTTCCTCACAGAAAAACTGCTTTATACTTGCAGCTTATTACTGCGTGATAATTTATGCAGTATTTGCCTACACACGTACACATTCACCTAATCTTATTTTTAACACCTTAATTCATGCACTCATAGTCTGTGGCTTGAAATTTCCGCCTTTCTCCGTATGGTTGCATAGCAACCTCTGTAACTTGTGAACAACAGAATGACTTGCGATTGAGTGTGTGGGGAGCAGCATTGAGCCTGTAGTTCCATTGGTAAATGTTTGTCATTTATGCTCTATGGAAGTATGCTGAAAGTGGAAGGGTTAGTGACTGAAATAGTGAGAGAAAACCAGAATTATCCAGCAGCAAAGACATATGTTCAGACAGCTTGATAAATTAACCGACTCCACCATGACTTTCATCCTTTGTCGAAATGTGAGATTCAATATTTGACTTGTATTTCAGGTTCATGTGAATATAGAGGTTAAGTTTTAAAATGATTAGATAGATTCACTATTACATTAAGGAATGTGCTTACTACAAATTAAGTCAGGATCGAAAGGTAGGGATATATCCAATACAAACAGCATTACAAAGCAATCTCATAAAATTCTTGACTTCTATTTTTCATTACAACCAACAACCTTCCTTAATTTCTGGTTTTGGTCTCTAATCTGCTGGAGAGTACAGAGGTCAAGTGCCCAGTACCCCGAGTCCCTTCTTCACTACAAAGACCACTTATCCTTTAAGAATAAATCTTGTGAGAGGTGGGTGTAATTGGGAAGAACTCAGGATGAAAATAATTGTACGTGTTTTTCTTTTTACCCAAGACGGTTGCTGTTTTTAGAATTTGTAGTGTTGAAAAACCTCACCTTTTATATCCTTTGTCTGGCTAATGCTCCTTATTAAAATATATGCACACAGAGACAATTCCTCTGATGAAGCACTCCAGGGAGCCTTTTCTCGGCTATGCTTTTCATTTGATTGCGTTGTACTGTGCCTTGTAATGCCATCCTTGAATGCCTTATTCCTACAGTGATTTTAAAGCATTTGTTTTCTGTCTGAGATACCTTTTATTGTCTGCCTAGGGAGCTCCATATTGCCCAAAGGTACTGGCCCCATTCTGAATTAGATCCTGTCTATCAGAAAGCGTTTCAGTGTTAATGGACTCCTAATGATGCTTTGAGACTATGCTTATTGATAGGATCCACATATCATATTTCATGTACAGACAAAAAAGTATTATTTTTCTTGCTTCTTGATCTGTTGTCTATTATAAACTCTAGACTCACAATCTTATAAAGCCAATTATCTAATGGGAGGGAAGCAGAACTATTATTTATAGAACACCTAGTATACTTCACAATCCACACATTTTCTCATTTATTGCATGTACCAATCAAGTAGAATTATATGAATTTTACGTGATACAATAACCAACTCTCACACTAAGACTATCAATCAAAGTCACGGGCAGAAGTAGCAGAGAGGTTGTTAAAATCTATCTGTTCGATCTCTAAACTCTCTCCTGCCACCCCACTCCATGGTTCAGAATGCACTGACTACCATTTGTCAGGCACTGGATAGAAGATATATATTCTACTAGGTGTTGTGGATAGAGAATTCTGAGCCGTGGGTGTTGAACTCACAGACTTTGTTAACATGTTTAAGGAAAGTCATTGCCTGAGGCGACATTGAAGTTCCAGAGGAAGAGTGAAAGGTGTGCAATAGGAGCTGAGCAGAGGACTTGACTGCTCTTCTCAGGCCAGCTGGAGGTTTGAGACCCAAGAAACTAGTGTTAGTTTCCTACTCAGGGAGATGGGGAAATGAGGAGGAAAAAGAATCTACTAAAACACACTTGTTCCAAAATGCCATAATGACAGCTAATCGCTTGTATAGTAATTTAAGAGATAAAAAACACTAGAAAGTGAAATAAAATAAACAGTTTCCAGATTTTGTCATTAATTGTGCTTTCAGTGCCTTTTGACTCTTTATCTCAACTGTACCACTTATTGCATCTGCAGTTCTGGGTATATTGAATTCTGTGTCTAAATGTCTTCTATAAAGTCTATGTGATTAAAAACTACCTAATTTGTGAAAATGTGTGCACGAATGGTGACTGATGATTATTAAATCAGAAATTGGTGATTTTAATATTTATTTAATATATAATTTCAGTTTTAGACTCTGTGATCTTAAAATAAATTGAAGTTTATGTTGGTCAGTTAATAGGTCTAAAACACTGATAATCAAATTTATTCATTCCAGGGATATGACTAAAAATATTCTTGTGTGTTCAAAAACCACTTAACATTAATACCATGAATATTTATTGAGCACTATGTACAGACAATTGTGATTCACATCCTTGAGACACATATCAATGTTGCCAATGATGTAGTTTATTCATGGAAGGAAGAACAAAAACAACATGTATGAATAGACATATGTTGTATATAATTTTCAAGTAAAAAAATCTTTATTGATCTATTTATAGCAAATCATATAACAGTAGCCAAAAGTTCCTGTTTTTAAGCTGTCCTCTTACCTGTCTAGTCCAGTGACATATTTCCAACTGTAATCCAGTAATCACAGATGAATGCCCCTTTCCTAGCTATATAGCTCTAAAAATACAATAAAACAAACTGTTCCTCAAAAGATAAGAAAGGCTCTCCCCAAGTATTTAGTCAACAACTACTACAACTGTCCAGAACTTCACATTCATCTCCCTTTTATTTCTCAGATTACTCCAGTTTACAAAGAGAACTCAAACCTGTTTGAATCAAGCCCTTACAGTGCAGTGAGGCTTACTCTACTTTTCCTCCTTTACACTCACCAGGACCATCTGGAGATCCTGTGGGAAAACAAGCCAGAGGGTCATAGTGTATATTCTTTATTGTCTAAATGAAAAGATTGTTTAACCATATAGAATTCTTAAAATAAGATCACTTTTTAAAATTTTTTTTTTTTATTTTTTGGTTTTTCAAGACAGGGTTTCTTGGTGTAGTTTTGGTGCCTGTCCTGTATCTTGCTCTGTAGATCAGGCTGGACTTGAACTCACAGAGATCTGTCTGGCTCTGCCTTCTGAGTGCTGGAATTAAAGTTGTGCACCACCACCGCCTAGCCCAGCAAACAATTTAAGGAAGGGAGTCTTTACTTTGGTGCACAGTTCGAGACACAGTTGAGTGGAGGGTATTTACAGCTAAGGTTATTTATAACTGGGAGATTTTTCTGGCTATGTTTTTGGTGGGTTGGGTTATTGTTTGTTCTTTTCATTTTCTCCTATTATCACTAGGGGGTGGCTGGTTCACTGATGAATTCTTTCTCTGCTCTCCTTTGTTAATCTATATGTCTCTTAAAGTTTCTTTTCTTTTTTTTTTTTCATTTGACTGCTTTTCTTTAGTAGAGTACTCCTTCTGGTATCCTTTGTGATGCTGCTTTGCTGGTCATGAACGGCCTTAGTCCATGTTTGTTTTGAAATGTCTTTATTTCTCTCTCAAAGTTTATCTCTTAGAAGAAAACTTTGCTGCATACCATAATCTTGCTTGGTAGTTCAGGGCTTGGAGTATATTGTTCCATACTTTCCTGGCTAGTATTTTAGTGTGTTTGTGGATGAATTAGCATTTGCCCTCATAGCTTTCCACACTGTTGCTTTGTAGCTTCGAAATCTTGAGTATGATAGGTTGTGGAGAAGAAGGGAGAATCTTTGTCTAAAGATACCATCTTTTATTTCCTGTTCAATAAATAAACAGCACTGTTAGAGAGATAGACGGAAAACACAGAGATAAGTGGATAGATCACTTTGGGCTCATTCTTGGTTTAAATGACTTAAATGACTCTAAGAGGTAGTGATAGTGTGGTTTTTTTTTTTTTTTGTGTGTGTGTGTGTGTGTGTGATACCACAACAACAGTGTCCAATAATGAAACAATTCACTAAAAAGTTAGACAAAAATTAAAAACATTAAAAAGGGCTGACAAAATGGCTTGGTGCTGTGGCCAACCCTGATGTTCTACATTTGATCCCTGAAATCCATGTGGCAGAAAGAAACACTTCCCACAAATTATCTTCTAATCTCCACGTGTACACCATGGAACAGGCACTCTTCCAAAAAGTAGTACTGTAAGGCAAAAATACAACTAAAAGTTTAGTAGAAAAGAAATGTTTTGAAGCGTCAGGGTCAAGAAAAATTGTGTGAGAGAAATAAATGGTGGTGATGATGATGATGATGATGATGATGATGATGATGGTGGTGGTGGTTAGGTTACCTTCATCTTTTGTTCTCCAAATCTACTAGCACTGACAATTATATGCCTGATACAGGGATTGCGTTTTAGTTAGACGTGTAGGCTTTTTTGACTTTCCTATGTTTTATGCTGGTGTTGTATCTGTACTGGAAAAGTGACTATTGTCTGTCAGAACTGACAATACTATTGTAGCTTTCCTACTTTTCATGATAGAAGCATTTACCAGGCAAAGTTAGCTTTGAGTATGCGGGCAGAAAAGATTCTTTTACTCTGCTAAGCACCAAGGTCATAATCTCTGGGGTGGCTCATGTGCTGGCTATATGGTGCCAGCAATATGGGAAGAAACAATAGCATGAGATTTTTATAGTGGAGGATTTATCTTCATTCATTTAAGATATTATGAATATTAATCAATCTGCTCAAGAGATGTACTTCAGAATTTTCAGGCTGCACTGCAGTCAAGGGCAGATAGATAGATAGGCACATAGGTGGTCCCAGAGGTTGAACCTCTGTTCATTTTACACTCAGAACTATCAAACCAGAGCTAGTCTATCAGCTTCTGGACCCTGGAAGCCTCTTATAGCCTGCTCCTCACCTTCTTGTGTCTGGCCCTGTGGCTCTGTAAAACCATTAACCAGGGCACACTCTCTCTTTCTCTCCTCACTCCTCACAGTCATACACACAGACA
This sequence comes from Peromyscus eremicus, assembly GCF_949786415.1. Taxonomy (NCBI): domain Eukaryota; kingdom Metazoa; phylum Chordata; class Mammalia; order Rodentia; family Cricetidae; genus Peromyscus; species Peromyscus eremicus. The sequence goes on along the minus strand of NC_081434.1, from coordinate 22,495,003 downwards.
GATAGACAGACAGTCAGACACACACACACACACACACACACACACACACACACACACACACACACACACTTTTCTTTGTTCTTCAGCTTTCAGAATATATTAGCTTCAAACAATAACATCTTTCTCAAAGTGATACCCAGCCACTGCTCTCCAGTCATATAAAGCAACAGGTCAATATTCCACAACGCCGATCCACTCACTGCCTCACAAATCTCAGCAAGTGTGGGTTTGTCAGGGTCGTGGACTTGTCCTGATGATAGGACTATTAGTCTGTTCTCTCCTGGGCTGCCTGATTATCTTTAGATGGGGCTGCTTCCAGGTAGTCATAGTGCTGGAGTTGTGTTTGGCTTGGCTTCTGTGCAGTGTGTTGCCCATCTTTGCCTCTGGACTTCTCAATAATTACATCACTACCTTAATGAGTTTCTAAAGCTCTTCATATTTTTTTTCATTTTTGAGTAGAGTCTGTTCTTTATGGGTATTTTGCTTAATCAAGTCACATGAGATAGCTTCTAGTCTTCCACCTTACATAGAAGTTATACTTATGGTTAATTTCTATTTTCACTATTTCATCTTATACTATGTTTGCTGTTTATTTCTTTCCTCCTTATGTATGTTGGGTTGATCTACTTTCTTCAAAAAATTATCTTTTTTATTTATAATTATATCTTCTGTTCATATTTCCTAATTGTTATCCTTAAAATGTTAACGTATGTATCTAACAAGAATACAAAGAAATTATACTTTATGCTTTCTTTCAATATAATGTAATTGGTTGAATATTTTCTCATTAGTAATCAACATCTTGCTTTCCACATTATTATGATAAGGTGAATTAGTTCTGCCTTGATTTTATATGCCCTTAAATAGTCATTAGTCTTCTTTACAGTCCTTGCTTTCGTGCTTGCTAATTCTCTTAGTGTTTTCTGGCAATTCACTAATTATCATTTCAGGATCATTTAATTTTATCTCTTAATATTCTTTATTTACTGAAGATCATATTTTTTGTTTGTTTCCAAAATCTGCTTGGGTTATACTTAATTTCATAGTCAGGGTGTCCATTGCTTCTTTAAATATATAGGCTTTAGATATACTTTGTATGTTATATGAAGTTGCTATATTACCTGAAGTCGTGAGTATCTTACCTGCTGTTCGTAACATCTGCTGATTCTCGTTCTGTGTGGATATGATCTCCGTATATTTATTCCAATTTTAGATTGTTTATCTTCAGCAGACCAATTCCATTGGCTAAATTTAGGGTGCATTCCTTAAGAATGATTGTTGAATTTAGTTCTACCAAGAGTCTCAAAGATTTATCAGCCTGCAAGCATTATCATTTCACATTAGTTTCTAAGCTTTAGAGATCTGGACCAAGCAATAGGTGGGAATTTAAATGCAAAATATGACTAGGACTAAGCGTCTGATCACAAAATCCTGCCAGAGACGACTTCTTCCTCTGTTGAATAGACAGAATACCAAGAATAAATTGCAACCTTTTATTTCTCTTTTCTAGGAAATAAGAATATTTGATAGCTCAGCATTTCCCGCGATTCTGCCCACTTTGGAAGTCCTAGTTTTATAAGAATTGGGAGGGATGGTGAAGGGGTTTAAGGCGGTTAGTGCCTATGGTTCTTTGTTAAGCAACTCTCTGTTCTTTCCAGGTACAGTGAGGTATTCGCTTTTCTGGATTTTACTCTACTCTTCATTTTACTCCAAAAAATTGTTATTTTCCCCCTCTCATTCTGTTTATTTTAAATCCGTTTCCTGTATTTATTCTCCGTGTTTGTACATTTTAGAAATCGAAGACTTAGGTTTTTCTAGTTCTCCAAATTGGAAGACATGCATCTATATTCACAGCAATACCTAGTGGGTTAAAGAAGCAGTTGGCCTTGCTCTGGTGGTGCTAAGGGAGGCACTGTGATCTTACAGCACATTTTCCTACACCGTGTCCATGTAATTCTTTCTAAGTCACAAATCCAATTACAACATGGCAGAAAGCCTGTAAGTGATTTCGCATGCTCCTGGGTTAAACTCTAACCACCACCACCACCACATGTCTTTACTGACTTTCTTCCTGCCCTGTCTTTTCTGTCACTTCATGTGTTTTAAATTTTTTAAATTTTTATTTTAGAGCACTGATTGGTGTATATGTCTGTGTGAGGGATGTCAGATCCCTTGGAAATGCAGTTACAGACAGTTGTAAACTGCCATGCGAGTACTGAGAGTTGAACCTGGGCCCTCTGGAAGAACAGCCATTGTTCTTAACCACTGAGCCATCTCTCCAGCCACCAGCTTCATGTGTTTTGCGTGTTGTTGAAGAGAATACTTCAGGTTTGCTAAGTTTGTCATTGTGTTTCCATCTTAGACATTTTAACATGCCGATCTTACTTCTTGGAACAGAACTGCTCTTTACCTCTCACATTTACCCTATCTTCTTTGATGATTATTTATTTTCAGAATTTACTTTGAAGTATTAGTTCTGGAGGTATTTTTTGATATCCCTCCCCTTACTCAGCCATCCATCTCAAATATATGTTGCTACAACATCCTATACTTGCTATTTCTTCTACTGTGTCACTATTTCTACTGCTGATTTGTTAGAAATTATTTAAAAGTTTTCAAATTATATGATAGCAGACAATAATATTGTTATCTCACTCGTGATTATGTACTTTTTAGTATTATATTATGTAGCAGGAAGTTTATATTTTTTAATATATAGTTTAAAATTGTTATGATTATGAGCACTGTCAATAGTTATCATTTATGCAGCTACTGCTCCATAGACATTACTGGTATTGTGTTAGTTCAGAGAAAGTTCAATGCAGGCTTATTTATCAGAGCATTTAAAAATGAAAAATGTCCTATGTTTCATAATGCTAGTTTATTACTGTACAAGTCTGAGTGTTTATAACTACATTTTTTAACTCTTTGGTTCTTTGCCATTTAGGGGGTCCACCACCAGCGTCTAAATAAATACACACAGAGGCTTATTCTTTCTTATGAATGCTGGACCTTAGCTTGGCTTTTTCTTGCCGGCTTTTCTTAAATTATTCTGTCTACCTTTTGCCACTAGGCTTTTACCTTTCTCTATTTCTGTGCTTCTTTCCTTACGTCTTCTTCCGTCGCTTGCTGTGTAGCTGGGTGGTTGGCCCCTGGAGTCCTCCTTCTTGTCCTATTTATTCTCTCTGCTTGCCAGCCCTGCCTATCTTTTCTCCTGCCCTCCTATTGGCCATTCAGCCTTTTATTTGACCAATCAGGTGTTTCAGACAGGTACAGTAACACAGCTTCACAGAGTTAAACAAATGCAACATAAAAGAATGCAACACATCTTTGCCTCATTAAAACAAATGTTTCACAGCATAAATGAATGTAACATATCTTAAAATAATATTCTACAACAACTACATAGAAAATGGAGAAGTTTTTGAATGTGGTGTTCAAATAGAACACTTAGATGGTCCATTTATTTGAGAGGGTACATGATGATAAGACTGTCATATAGACAAGTAGAGGCATCAATATGATTGTGTCTTGTATACTAATGTGCAGAGTAGAAAAAAAGCCTTAGAATATTCAGTGTAGTTTTTCTTCCAGAAGCAGACATCACACTTAAAATATAGTGAGCTACCTGATATCAAACACAGTGAAGATAAGTCTGTTCAGATACTGTAGAATGCTTTATGGTCCTAGATAAGGCTGTGGCACAACCAATGTGGATTTCCATGTATCTTCCTGGCAAAGACATATAGACTGAAGTACACATGAATGCCAATACCAGAATGTATTTATGAGAACAAATAGGAATGCATATACATACCAGTAAATCAGATGGTCACATACACCCATGTATGTTGCTACCAAGTGAGGAGTTTCAAAGTAGGATGGGAGACAGTAAATGCATTATTCCAAAATATAGCAGAGGACACTTGAATGGATTGTAGTTCCCAAAGTCAGATAGTCTTATTTTTAGGTTGGATTTCTGAATTGTAGTTGAGGCTTTCAGGATTATTTATATTTTGGAGTTGACCATGCAATGACCAGCAGTTACCATTCTTGTCAGCACTTAGCTTCCTAATTAGAAACCATGGTGGCTGTTTGCTGCTATCTATGGCTTGAGTCTGAAATGTCCACCATGGGTTTGTGCTTTGAGTTTTTGTTTGCTGGCTTGCAGCGCTATGTTGGGAGCCATGGGCTAGCAGAGGAAAGGAGATGCTTTGAATGTTAACCCGACCTCTCTACAGGTTATGACCTGCTTTCTACTTTCTGGTCCTCTTTGGTATGAAGAGCATCTTCATATGTTCCTGCCACTGTGAACTGAGCTGACCATCATGATATATAAAACCTCTTTGAAACTGTGGGTCAACGTAAATCTTTTCTTCCTTTAGTTGAGTCTGTCAGATTTTAGGACTACAGAATAAACAGTTGTTACACAACACATATCTGTTTCCTTATCCCACCTTAAATACAGCTCTTGGAGCTCCTACTCCACATGTAATGAGTTGTTGTTTGATGGACTGAATTTTTTTTAAGAATGACAAGCATACCTTCTGGACATCAGCAGGAGCCATGGTCATGCAGGTTCACAAAATAAGGAGCTGAAAAAGTTTTCAAAGTGAATTTAAGTTACAGAATTTGGAGAATATATTAAGCCAAGAGGAGTCACTTAAATGACAGATTCTCTAGGAAATTCAGACAAAGAGTGGATGAGGTCAGGATCGATGTCCTTGGTAGTTTGTTACTATTATACTAGTATTTTGGGGTCATTTAGAGTCTCTTAATGCATCCTATATAATGCTCAACCCAGGGTAACAAAATTTATCTTGCCCATGTATTTTGTTTAAATGGTACTGATATAAATAGCTCAGAATAAATAAGGTAAAATTGTCTTTGAACTGGGACTATGCTTGTATGTTAAATGGTCAGGAACCCTAAAATTCCTTGGTATGGAAACGCATTTATGAACACATGTGTTGTTGAGCAACAACCCTTAGAAACTGTGGCTATGTTTTATAAGTTAAAGTTTACTGATAGATGTCCTCAGGCTTAGGGCTCTAATGTATTTTTTTTTTGTACAATGTGTTATTTTGGCAGCCTGCTGTGAGCTCTGATTTGTAAAAGCACATGGAGAAAATATGGCAAGTAGTCAAAAAGATTTCAGATTTCTTATTTTTAATTAGCAAACTTAACTTTTGTGATGCTATTTAAATATATGGTGCTGTATGGCAGTTTCCTCCGAACTAAAGCGTTCCTCCTCCCCCAGGGGCCTCCATAGGTAAACAGATGGCCACATGTCTGGAAGTGCAGACACTTGGAAGATCCTTGAACCTCTCCCTAGCACTAGGAAATGGAGGAAGCCACTGATGGGGAGGGGATTCGAAGCAGCTGGATTGCAGAGAGAAGAGATATTCAGACTCTCTAGCTGCCTATGAACTATGCAAAGAGCTCCAGGGTCTCATATTTCCTAAGTCTTCATCCTTGACATGATGGGATTTTTAGGGGTTCTTCTACTTCTGAGTCATCTCTGCTCCTTGTAAGTGACACCTCACTGTACTTCCATTAGTAACCCTAATAAAAACTCATTGGTTCCACCAAATTGAACCTTAGTGCAATTATTAATTTGTTCATGGGTTTCCTCTCTAGTGTGAATAGATGTGTGGATGTTGTCTCTCCCGAGGAGAAGTTCTTCAAACTGCACACGCTTACCTCACACCCCTTCCTATGCCACCCCATCATTCTGAATTGTTTCTCAACCAAGTCTGACTCCTCCATGTCATTTGTCTCTTTATTAAATGTCACCTCTTTAGACACATCTTTCCTAACTAGTTTAACTGTTTGAATCTACCTCCAGGGTCTTTTCCACTACAAGGAATTGTATTCTATGTTTATTTGTAGATGCGATCATCTTGGCTTCATAGAAATGATACTGTGAAAGGACTTTTTAAAAAAATCATCTTTATGTACTCCATTCCCAATGTGTCATAGACAACTAATTTTATTTGCTGAATAAATACATTAATGGTATTTAAAACTGTATTATCATACAAATTCACTCTAGTTGTTTTCTAGTAGGAAAATAACACAAGCATTTTTGTAGTATCTTTCTACATAAAACACACGTGTCTTTTTAAAGTAACCCTGAAATTATTAGGACACTATGAAGGCTTAAAAAAGTATATTTTACTACAGAGACCAAACCAAACTAGTGGGAACTCATAAAACTTAGACCAACACCTGTGGAACCTCCACAGGACCAGACTAGGCCCTCTGCATAAGTGAGACAGTTGTGTAGCTTGATCTGCTTAAGGTGCCCCCTGGCAGTAGGATCAGGATCCATCCCTGGTACATGAGCTGGCTCTTTGGAGCCCATACCTATGGTGGGACACCTTGCACAGCCTTAAGGTAGGGTGAAGGGCTTGGACCTGCCTCTATTGAATGTACCAAGCTCTGCTGACTCCCCATGGGAGGCCTTACCTTCTTGTAGGAGGGAATTGGGGGTGGTTTGTGGGGAATTGGGGGGAGGCTGGAGGGGCAGGAGGAGGGAAGAGGGTGATCTGTGATTGGTATGTAAAATGAATAAAAAAATCTCTTAATAAAAAAGCATATTTAAAACAAAATTGAACTTGAATTTTAAAGATTTTTTTCTTTTTTTCTCTCTTTTTTTCTTCCTCTTCCTGGACTCCCCCCCACCCTCCCCCTCCCACTCACTCTCCATTCCCATCTCCTCTAGGGCAAGGACTCCCCTGGAGATTCAGCTCAACCTGGCAGATTCAGTCTAGGCAGATCCAGTCCCCTCCTAGGCTAAGCAAAGTGTCCCTGCACAGACCCCAGGTTCCAAACAGCCAGCTCATGCACTAAGGACAGGTCCTGGTCCCACTGCCTGGGTACCTCCCAAACAGTTCAAGCTAATCAACTGTCTCACTTATCCAGAGGGCCTGATCCAGTTGGGGGCTCCTCAGCCATTGGTTCATATTTCATGTGTTTCCATTAGTTTGGCTATTTGTCTCTGTGCTTTTTCCAACCTTGGTGTCAACAATTCTCGATCATACAATCCCTCCTCTTTCTCGCTGATTGGATTCCTGGAGCTCCACCTGGGGCCTGGCCGTGGATCTCTGCATCCAATGCATCAGTCATTGGATGAGATTTCTAGCATGACAGTTAGGGTGTTTGGCCATCCTATCACCAGAGTAGGTCAGTTTGGGCTTTCTCTCGACCATTGCCAGAGAAATTAAAGATTTTTTTTCTATATTGGCAAATTAGAATGAAATATTGCCAAAAGCAAGATTAATATCGTCAGTTACATATTAATAGTATTGGATATCATGTCCATAGCAAGATCAAGTTAGAGTGAATGCTTTTGAAACAGCAATAGATGTCCTTGGAAAAATAGAATTGGAGTCAATAGTTAGTTTAGATACCTTTCTACCCATAGGATTTTTAAAAGAGAAGTCTTTTCCTGGGCTGGCAAGAGATATCAGTGGGGAAGGCTCTTGTAGCTTGTAGCCTGAAGACCTGAGTTCAAGCCCTAGAGTCCACATGGTGGAAGGAGAGCATTGACTCCTTCAAGTTGTCCTGTTACCTCCACACATTTGCTGTGACAGATACATCCCCCCCACACATATAAAGAAACAAAAATAATGTCTTTCCCTCTTTCTCAGCTCTTCTTCTTTTTCGCTCCTTTCCCATCCCACTTTCTAATTCTTTCTTTCCAATTCTTTCATTCCTTTTCTTCCTGGGCCCCCCTTAGTTAAGAAGCCCTGCAGAGTGGAAGAGTGGACAAGTTTCATCTAAAGAGGAAATGGAAAGCAGCACCTAAAAATAGCACTGCTCTTTCACTGCTGCTATTCTGGGAAAGTCTCTTGGTATTTTTAGAATGTCTACAGTCTGAGAGGTGTGATGATCAATGGCATCAGGGAGGGAGCTGTGATGGACTGGCAAGAATGGTCCAGATAGGACAGTCTGTGGTCTATTTTACTATATGCATTCTTCTTCAAGAAGACAAGTGACAAAATTGCTGTAGCACTGTGTTTTGAGGACATGCTCCCTTAGCTTATTTATTCATTTCCCAGTCACATAAATTATACAGTTGTAGCTTTCCTTTATCAAGATGTGTGAGAAAGTGATGATGGATTAATGATATGAAGGAGCTCAGGAGAGTTAGGAACTGTATAATGTTCATATTAAAAACTTGAAATATGGGTTCAGGATGTTGCTTCATGCAGATAGTGACATTTATCTAGTGCTGTGGTTATCAACCTTCCTAATGCTGTAACCCTTTAATACAGTTCCCCATGTTGTAGTGACCCAACCAAAAAATTGTTTCATTGCTTCTTCGTAACTGTAATTTTGCTACTAATATGAATCATAATGTAAATATATGATATGCAGTATATCTGATATGAGATTCCCAAAGGGGTCACTACCCACAGTTTGAGAGCCATTGATCTAGTGTATTAGAGAAATTTGGATTATATTTAGACATCTCTTATATTCATATATTAAAACATACCTCAGGAAACTATACAGATATATAATATATTCCAAGTGTTTGTCTATTGAGACAAAGGGAATTTAAAATAAAAAAAAAATTATGTGTGTGCTGTGGGATGTTCTGTATGTTAAATGTGTTGCTCTGGTTGGTTAATAAATAGCCAGTAGCCAGGCAGGAAGTATAGGCGGGACAAGGAGAGAGGAGAATTCTGGGAAGTGGAAGGCTGAGTCAGAGAAACGTTGCCAGCCACCTTGGTGAGAAGCAGATGTTAAAATACTGGTAAGCCACGAGCCATGTGGCAACTTATAGATTAATAGAAATGGGTTGATTTAAGATATATGAACAGTTAGCAAGAAGCTTGCCACGGCCATACAGTTTATAAGCAATATAAGTCTCTGTGTGTTTACTTGGTTGGGTCTGAGCAGCTTCAGGACTGGCGGGTGAGAGAGATTTGTCCTGACCATGGGCCAGGCAGGACCAGGAAAACTATAGCTACATGTGTGTGTATATTTGGGGGGTGGTGTGGGGTTCATGCATACCGTGGCACAATGTGGAGGTCAGAGGACAACTTGTGGAAAGTAGTTTTCTCCTTCAACCATATGGATTTCATAAATTAAATTCAGATTCTTAGGATTGGAGGCAAGCACCCTTACCTTCTGAGTTATCTTGCTGGCCTCTTTCTTATAATTAAACAAAATAATGAAGCAAGTGTCAGAAAGAGCCCAGGGGATTGTATCAAAACGAAGATGTGGCTTCATTTAATAAATTCTTAAGCTAGGGGGGCACCAAGAGAGCCTTGCCAACTGAGAGTGCCTAGTGTGATAATATGAATGTAGACACACCATTTCCATGGTAACTAAACCAGTACATTCTGCTGGGAGTTTGGATACTGGCTTTGGGATTCTTATGGTACTGCTAACCAGTTACAGGTACCTTTCTGCATATCAGGATCTGACATTCAGGGCACTACTAAGGAAATTGAGGAAGTGTTTGAAAAGAACTCAGTGGGGATGCACACAAAATTTGCAGTCCCTCATAAACTTAGTACAATTTACCAGAGCAAAAGGAAGTGCACTTAGGAAAAGTGCAGTTTCTAAACCAGTAGTTCTCAGCCTGTGGGTCACAACCCATTTGGGAGTTATGTATCAGATATCCTACACATCATATAATTGCATTACAATCCGTAACAGTAGCAAAATTACAGTTATGAAGTAGCAATGAAATAATTTTATGGTTGGGATCACCACAACATGAGAAGCTGCATTAAAGGGTCGCAGCATTCGGAAGATTAAGAACCACTGCTCTAAACAGGGGCTGACAGATTACAGTCACACTATGGATTGTGTACGTGACATTATATTTCATGTGAAACTTAATGTAATTGACCTATCTTAAGCTAAGGCAAATAAGATTGTTATACAAATGATATGGTGGATATGTGTCTGTAATCCCAGCAAGAGGTTATGAGTATAAAGTCTGCCTGGGCTGGGGAGTGAGATCATGTCTTAAAACAGGATTGGTTTAGAAGAAAATATTCTCCCCATAATTAGTCTTTGGTATTTTTCTTGGCTTAGTAATAAGGTCTCTATGGAGGTAAAAAGGACAGCTATAAAAAATTGTGCCTTTGTTGGTGAAAAGAGAAAAATAAAGTATCATAGTTTAATTATTTGAGCCATCATTGATTACCTCAGAGGAAACTTCTTACTTTCCCATCAATTTCTCTAATGTTCACAACTGTGCAAATGCTTCTTACTCCTAAGTATGAGAATCTTAGGCAATGAGAAACAAGTGCTTTTCTTTTAGAGTGTTGCTGGACTAGAGGTCATTTAATCCAAACTCCTCATTGGAAGGTAAGAATGCTGAAGATTGTGAATTTGTGAAATACAGGTGATGAGTTTCATTTAGGTTCCTCTCCCTCCCTCCCTCCCTCCGTCCCTCTCTCTCTCTCTCTCTCTCTCTCTCTCTCTCTCTCTCTCTCTCTCTCTCTCTCTCTCTCTCTGTATTTAGGTAGACATATACACACACATAGTTAGTTTTGAAGAGAGGTGGAACAGAACTTTCCAGGATCTCAAAGACACTTATAACACTTTATTCTCAACCTACACTTTTTATTAAGAAACTAGCAAAGTGTTATGAGACTTAGTCTGTATTTGCTAAAAGTTCTGTATTTGGATATTAATACAGTGTGTTTTAGTAGGATAAACCAAGAAGCAGTTATATAAACTGAGAAAATAAGCAGGATGGAAAGCTCTGTACTGACATCAGGGATGGAACAGAAACATATTCACTGGCTGAGAAAAAGCTACAGATGTAATAATACTAATGATGGCTTGGGCATGTGATGCAGCTTACTGATTACCAATTTACCACAAACCCACAGCTGTACTGAGAGGACACTACAGTGGTGTGATACACTGTATATGAATAGCACTTTAGAGAAAATGTAATGGGATAATTTTACTTAATTTTCTAGAGATATATTTATATATCCTTAAAATAATCTAAGCCCACAAACAAAACATGCATAAATTTAACAGAAAATATTATTTGTTGATAAACTTTTTCTGTAAAGGCAGCAAAATCAAGATCTTGATTAGGGAGAGATGATTGAATAGTTCATGTTTTGCATGTGGACTTAAATACACATTCTAAAAATGAGAGGAAAATTTTATTTTGGTTAGTGCAGAATTCTGATCATTTATATTATTGATATTTTAAGTCCTCAGACATTGTTGACCCTTGTCAATTTTCATTGATATGTAAGTTTTATGAATTATTCCGATGGGTAAATTTCAATGCAATAAGTTCAGATTAGGAATGGTGGTAATATTCATTTTAGCTTTAAGGATGTCTTAAGCATGAGAAATTATGACATCAGTGAAAGCAAGTACTATTAGTAAGATGTTGATTGAGACTTATAAATATAATTAAGATTGGGATAGGAGGCAGGCAAAAACAAAAGTAATCAAAGCAATTAAACTTTATTATGGTAGACATCTTGTTTGACTTTGATGAAAACTCGTATTAAAGTCACCATACATTGAGTAATTTCCTGTAAGACTTAAGAATAAACCCAAGAACAAGACCATTATGTTATTGTGTAGTAGTCCAGAGTGTGGGCAATTTATTCAGGATGCTTTTATCTGAAGCAAGATACTTTTTTTTTCCCTCTGTGTCCCAGCATCCAACTTAACAGAGTTGCTGCGGGGATTAAATATTTTAGTAAAAAAATACTAACACATACTTAATGCAAAGTGTTGACCATATTATTGATATTGCCAGCATTCTTCATATTTGTCAACTGTGATATTAAGGTATAGAGGGCTGAATGTATAGAAAAATATAAAACACAAAAGGATTAAGAAAGTAGAACCCATATTGATAGCCTTAGGATTTTCGTGCTTCAGGCTATTTTTGACCAATGAGAAAATTAACATCTAAATATTACTGGTAATCTGTGAACGTCTAGAAAAGGGGGCAGTGACCATTATAAGCCCAGGTAGATTCGTTTCAAATGAACCGCGTCAAGCTAAACACATTTCTCTTGACAAAAAATTACTTTAAAAGCAGGGTTTTTTTTTCTTGTGATTGTGAACAGGATAAAGAGGAAATAATGGCAGGTACAAGAGTAATTGATTAGAGAATGGATCTGAAACTTGAACCAAAGTATCCTGATTAATGAGTTAGTGAAGACAGGAGAATTTGTAGCTGTGTATTTGGGGCTTTAGTTTTGGTTTATTCAATGAAGAAGAATGATTCAAAATGTTAACAAGAAGAACTTCATAGAATATAGAATATCAAGATGTAGTTTATATTAATCAATATTTATAAGTAAATACAAATTAGACAATATTTTAACTTAATGTAGGGAAAATATGAAATTGGATTTTCAGAAGTGTTTAGCTAAAACAGTTATTAGACATCCATGCTCATAAAGATTTATTCTAGAAAATAAGGCTAAAAATTAATATCAACTGTGTATCTATACCAGTTAAGGAAGTCTTGTAACCGACTAGTGTTCTTAGCACCATGAACATTAGTCAGTAAGAATGAAGCTTCTAGTTGGGCATCAGCTCAAGTTTTTCATGAAGTAAGTTGTGTCTTCAGCAATATCATTTGCCCATTTTAAAACTTGTTATTCATTACTTATTTTTGGTTATTGTGTTGGAGTTAACTTTACTCTATATTTTGCCAAATTCTAATATACAACATTTTTAAATACACAGTTTGCACACATTAGTTTGGGGCTTCCCTTTTATTTTTATTTCTCATTTGCTATGCAAAAGCTCTTGTTTGATGTTGTCATATTTGTCTGTTTCTCATTTTGGTGCCTGAGCTTTGAGTATGGTACCTAAGACACTATCAAGACAATATCAAGGAGATTTTTCTCCCATTTCTTCTAGAAGTTATTTAGTTTTAACTCTTTTTATATTTAATTAATTTATTTCATATCCCACTTGCAGTTTCTCCTCCTTCCTCTCCTCCTAGTACCTCCTCCTTCACCCCACTCTGTTACCACCCCCAAATCTATTTCTCCTTTGTTTCTGTTCAGGAAAGGGCAAGTCTCTCATGGATATCAACAAAACATGGCATATCAAGTTGCAGTGAGATTTCCCTATGTAGTAAGGCTGGGCAAGGCAACCCAGTATGAGGAGTAGGCTCCCAAAAGCTAGTAAAAGAGTCAGAGACAGTCCTGGCTTCCACTATTAGGAGTCCCATAAGAGGACCAAGCTACATAACTGCAACATATATGAAGAGTCCCTAGGTCAGTTCCATGCAGACTCCTTGGTTATTGGTTCAGTCTCTGTGAGCCCTTATGAGCCCAGGTTAGTTGATTCTGTAGCTTTTCTTCTGGTGTCCTTGACCCCTCTGATTCTTACAATCTTTTCTCCCCATCTTCTGCAGAATTCCTGAGCTCTGGCCAATGTTTGGCTGTTGGTCTGCACCTGTTATCATCAGTTGCTGGATGTAGCCTCTTTGATGACTATTGGGCTAGGCACCAATCTATGAGTATAGCAGAATATCTTTAGGCATCATTACACTGACATTTTTTTTTCTCCAGGACAGGTTCTATCCTAGGTCTCTGGCCCATCTAGCCTGTGGGTCCTGGTACTTCAGGCAGTGTCAGGGGTGGGTTTACTTTTCTGTTACAGGTTTTAGGATAGACCAGTCGTTGGTTGGCTACTCCCTCAATTACTAGGCGACCCTTACCCAAGCACATCCCATAGGCAGGATGAGTTTTAACTCTTAAACACAGATCTTTAACCAATTTTTGTTGACTTCTGCATGTAATATAGCATAGGATCCTATCATTCCATTGGATGTGAAAATTGAATTTTCAAAGTGCTATTTGTTGTTGAGAATATATCTTTTCCCCACTGCATTTTCTTAGCAAGCTTGTATTACAGTAGTATATTTGAGACTATACCTCAGTATCACTCAGTATAGTTGAGAGTATACCCAAAGGAGCTGAAGGATATGTATTTAGGTGATATCTATGCTTCCATGTCAATTTGTCATGTTAGCATTGTACAGAAAAGCCAAGACTAGAAGTAAACTAAGTGTTCATTGTCACACAAATGCCTAAGCAAAATGTAGCATGTACACACACACACACACACACACACACACACACACACACAAAGAGTATCCTTCTTTTTGTGACAGTGATGATGCACTATGGACATTATGGTAATTGTGGAACTCAAGATACACAAGCAATAATTCTTTATGATTTTACTTACATTAAAAATCTATAAAATGGAAGTAGAATTTAAAACTCTACAGTTTAGATGAGTCTACAGATCTAATGCATAGCCTATGAATTGTAATTTTCTTGTAATTTTCTATTCTATATTGTTAATGTGAAGAGTAGGTTTTTGGGTGCTCTTACACCTGCACACACACACACACACACACACACACACACACACACACACGTATCTATGTAAGTTGATGTATATGCTGAGTTTTTTGACCACAACAATAATTTATATTTTATATGCAAATTCAAACATTCTGACATATATGGTAGAATTGACTTAAAAAAACAATTAAAATTAAGCCAATTAAAAATGAGCACAGTGAGTCGGCTGTTTGAAACCTGGGGCCTATGCAGGGTCCCTTGGCTCGGCCTGGGAGGAGGGGACTGGACCTACCTGGACTGAGTCCACCAGGTTGATCTCAGTCTGTGGGGAAGGCTTTGCCCTGGAGGAGATTGGAATGGGGGGCGGACTGGGGGGAAGGTGAGAGGGGGGCGGGAGGGGGAAGAACAAGGGAATCTGTGGCTGATATATAGAACTGAATTGTATTGCAAAATAAAAGTTAAAAAAAATGAGCACAGGACTTCATTAGAATTTTCTCCAAATATAATATTCACATATTCAAAGACACATGAAAGGGGCATAAATGCTGTGAGGGATTATAGAAATATAAATTAAGACAGTAACTAAGACTTCACATCTACTACAGTAAGAAAGATAATGTAATTATAGGTATTGATCAAGGCATGATGAATGCCCAACCTTCATCTCCAATGATAGATAGAATGAAACATGGTGTAGCCACTTTGGAAAACTGGCAGTATCTTGAAACATTTACAGTAGAGTTAACATATAATTCAGCAATTCTACTTCAAGCTATATAAACAAGAGAAATGAAAGTACAAAACTATACAGAGATGCTCACTGCATAGATTTTAATATACCCAATATAAGAAAAGAACTCAAAATTGTTCATTAATGATCAAATAAAATTGATGTGTTCAAACAATGAAATATTATTCAGCAACATAAATTATGCTGTAAGGTGAATGAATATTAAAATTATATAGCAATAGAGAAATGATAATAAAACAAACAGACCAACAAACATAACTACAAAATTGTGTGTTCTCATTTATATGTGATGTCCAGAATAGGGGGATTATCATTATTATTATTACTAGAGAAAGTAGATTTGTGACTTTGTGAGTTTAAAAATTTGGGGCCAAGATGTGGACTTGACTGTCAAATAGAAGGGATTTTTTTTTTGAGACAATGAAAGTGTCCTAATACGGATTGTGGTAATAGTTTAACAACTCTTGAGTATACTTAAAAGTTTGAACTGTACAATTGAAATGAATGGATTCTGTGTTACACGAATTGCAGCAAAGCTGTTAAAAAAAACCCAAAAACTATTAGGTTCAATTTGATTAGAAGGTATGAGAAACATATTTGGTCTCTATAAAGGGAAATGAATTACTGCTAATGGAGCCATCTGATTCTGTAATGCTTTAAGCCAAGATGCTTAAGATGGATAGGAGTCAATGTAAAGTTTAAGTAAGAAGAGCATGGATGGCATCGATGGTCTTCCAGTATTCTCTTAACTTGATAGTTCACTATTAGGTAAGAAGCAAGTTAAACAGTTAATAAAACATGAAACGACAATATGACATTTGTGAAACTGTATCTCGATCAATCATCTTTTTCAAAATAAAAAAAAAACAACCCATAAACTATCAGTTTCACAGAATGGTGACTTAGTTCCATGAAGAGAATATATATCAGTTGTCTTCTGGTCCAAATATGAAAAAAACGATTCTCACTGGTTCTGTTCATTTAGCAGTTTCCTTAGAAGATAATTTACTCTTAAATTTCAATGGGGAAATATTTTCTTTTCAGAACTATTCTGGAAAGCCGTGTCTTCACCACGGTCTCTTTTTCTGACTCTGTGAACTTGCTTACACTTTAAATTTATCAGCAATGTGGAGTTAATAATGGTACCAAGCTCCTTTAGCGTAGTGTCCAGCATATAATGAAGGCTGTAAACATGTTTCTTAAAAAATCCTAGACAAGAATACATGAACTCTGCTCATTATAATGAATAGAATTTAAGCAAAATGTTAGAAATTCAGTGGCGATCTAGGGAAGGAAATGAGTTAATCAGGAGAACCGCTTTGGGATTTACTTATATTTTATCTTAGTATACTGCTGTTCTTATTGTATCTGCAGAACCTGTCCTCTGGCTATAGGGTATAGAAGACTGATGGCAAATGGGGATTTTCAAGTGCATATGAATATTTCACCTCTCACATGCCCCCTGGGACCAGGGATATGTATGCTTAGTGGACTATCACAAGACAATGTGAAAACTTCTGTATTTATCAAATTTATTACACCCTTTCTGTGAACATATATGGAACCTCATAGGGCGTTTTAAAGATTAAAGTCATGTTATAGCTGATGGCATCTGTCACTTCATTCTTGATGCTTAAAATACATCCAAGGCAAATCCAACATAAAATAGAATTTCAGCTTCAGCACTGACACTAAAAATATAAATGCGTGAATAAGTCATATCTTGGATGGCTGTCTACCTTAAATTTTATTTTCAGATTCCTTCAATGACCTTTGTTCTGGGCTGATATGGCTGTTACAATCTAAGCTTTAGATTTATAGCTTAGGTAAAGATGTGATGTCTTATACTAAGATACTACATCAATAATGCTTTCATTGATTTTACTTGAAATACAGCTGAACGTTTTAAAGTCTAAGACAATGCTATTTTTCTAATTTTGAAGCATTTGATACATTTCTAAAAGAGAGAGCAGGACACACAGTAATTATAGAATAACAACAGCCTGCTTCTTTCTGGTTGTTTTATTTTGACTTTCGTGTCTCACTATTTTTGAGTGTTGTAGATAATAATAGAGACAATTGAAATACATTCCTTGGTTTCAGCACGCATCAAGCCAACAAAATTTATTTATAAATGTGTTGAGGGATTTCTCTCTTGTCAGATCTTGGTGGAAAAAAAATATCTCTCGTCTTTCACAATGAAAGTTGAGTTCTGTGAAAGAAGGAACCTTGTACCTATAGTGTAGTTTCTATCTACTCACTTTCAAATTCTGTCCCCAAGCTGAGGTCCTCAGGATTTCTTATTTTTGGTCTTTCTTTCTTTCCTTAAAAAATTTCCAACCGGTAAATGTGCATTCACTCTCAGAGTTCCCCATTCTCAGTCAGCAAATTTTGATTATATTCTAAATATAGAGACAATTTTTTCATAGTCCATTTTTTCTTACTCTAGAAACAATGTTTAACTTATTTCTGATATGTGTCCCTCAGCACTAAAATGCAACATGTACCTCATGATCACTTAAATAGCTATGTGTTCCACAATCTTGCATTGGGAACTTTGGAGGACTTTGGACTATTTTTAATTGTTGATACAGCCACCAAACCTCCCATGATTCTCTCTTAGGGTTGAGAGAGTAGAAATGAAATGGTATAATTTTAAATATGTATCATAGACAAAATTTTGGAAAATGTCAGTAGATCAAATGCAACAAGTGAGAGAAAGAAACCATGATAGATGCTGGTTGGGTGTAGACAACTGGAAATACTTAGGGAGAGGTAGAAGCAGGTAGAGGGAAGAGTTGCTATGTGTGTGGTGTAATTCAAGAACATGTCAAAGGTGCCATAGATTAAGGGTGAAACGTATATTTGCAAGTCAGTCTAGTAGAGTCATGTTTAATTATCATTAGAATGATTGAAAAAGTAGGAAAAAAGTATATGTACCAACAAAACTGCTGCCCATAAATAGTCTTAGTAAGCATTCAACATTATTTAAAAGATAGAACAGGAAGCCAAAAAGGAGACTGAAATAAAGAAACTGAAAGAATGAGGGGGACCGAGAAATGTTGTAGAAACTCTGGTAGCTGAAGGTGAATGTAGGCTAAAGAAGTTTGCTTTGAAGAGACAAATAATACAGCACGTATCCTGGAAATAATTATTACTGTAGAAAGGAGATGACAGTATAGGAAAGGACAAAGGATAATCCAAAGAACAGAGCCCTAGATGTTAAAGATTGTATTCTTCAAAACCTAGGTTGACTGCTTAATTAGTTAAGTAGTTAATGTGTTTATTTACTTATTTTTATAAAGAAGAGCTATAATGGTTTGAATATGCATTGCCTCTCAGGCTAGTAATGTATTGAAGTCTTGGCCACTAGATGGTGGGAGTATTTTGGAAGGAAGTGAAAAGTTTTAGTGGTTAGCTTTATTAGAATAAGTTGTCGGCACTTTGTCTTTGAAGAGTGTCTTTTCTATGCTCCCTTCCTGCCAATTCCTCTGTCTCCTGGCCACCATGTGGTAGCAAATTTTTAATTCTTTAGCCCTCCACCATAATATTCTACCACCAACCACTGGACAAAAACTGAGAGACTCAGCTGATCATGGACTGTAACTTTTACCTCCAAGTATTTTTTTTTCTCATGTTGACTTTCTTTGGCTTCTGTGACATTGATGAGAAATTTGTCTAACCCAGGAAATCTTGGGATAATGAGGAATTATTGATGCAGTTAGGCATGTAGATTGAGTGGTGAGAAAGCAGAGGGATTCACACCTGAATGATTTGTTTGTTTCTTGAAAGAGAATAATGTAAATTTGTTAGTGCAGCTGGTGTGAGTAAAGGGGCAGGGAGGCGCTTCAGCTGTGGTTCATTGGTATGCTTGGCTTAAGAAACGAAACACAAAACTATCCCAAAGCCCACAAAGTAGACTATCCAAGAAGAGAAACACAGGAAAAAAATTATTTCCAGAGTGTGGAAATAAGCTGAGGAGTTCAAACAGGTTAATAGATCTGGGCAAGATTCAAAGTGTCTTGGAGGCTAACGATCATATTTTCAGAGACAAATTGGCCTATCCACCTGCCACGTCAAGCACCATTCTGCTGGTCACTTGCAAACTTGGATAACTGGGTACTGGGCTAAATCGGATTTGAGTGTTTCTGTATGTGAGTCAGTGGAGGAAAAAAAAAAGGTTAGAAAAAGGAATACAGGGCATTTTAGGGAGAAATTATGATTATGGTGCAGAAAATATGAGATTAGTAAGGAAAGGAAGGAAAAATGAATCAACAAGGAACTGAAGTGTAGTGAATAAATTGAAGGGTTTTTTTTTTGTTTTGTTTTTTTGGTTTTCTCGAGACAGGGTTTCTCTATGTCGTTTTGATGCCTTTCCTGGATCTCACTCTGTAGACTAGGCTGGCTTTGAACTCACAGAGATCCACCTGGCTCTGCCTCCTGAGTGCTGAGATTAAAAGCATGTGCTACCACCACCGGGCTATAAATTGAAGTTTTCAATGTGTAAGTCATGTCTGTGCATGTAGTCCATGTCCTGTTGGGTATGAGACTATTAATAAAAGGAGCTGCTACTATCAGGGGAAATAAGTTAATAGTGCTAGACAGGAAGTGTCATGAGGCTAGGTATTGCTTTCTTGGACGTAAAATTGTGATATAATGAAACATAACTTTTCCTATCTAAATGTCTGTTCCATTTCCAAAAGGTATGCAGTGCTAGCATGGCAGAGAGAATTCAATTTCCAGAACTAACACAGAACTTTACAGCAGAGAACAGCTACACTATGTGTCACTCTACAAAAGAAGCGCAGTATGGTTTTGGAGACAATGGTGTTATGTTAGTTATTTGTCTCATTGCTGGGGCAGACTCCCTTGATAAAGCAACTTAAGGAGGTCTTGATTTTCATTTTGATTCCAGGCCATACAGTCCATCCTGGCAGGGAAGGCAGGATGGTGAGGGCAGGAGGCAGCTGGTCACACTGTGTCCACTGTCAGGAAACAGATATGTGAATGGTTCTTCACAGCACCCCCTCTCCTGTCTTTTCAGTCCAGGATCCCAGTCCACCCAATAATAATGCTGCCCACACTTAGGGTGTGTCTTTCTACCTCACCTACCCTAATTGCCAGGTCCAGCCAGACCTTTGGACAATCATTGGTATAAGGGAGTGTGGATTGAGAAATAACAGATATGAAAAATATAGACATAGACAAGGAAAAAGACAGAGACACAGGATAGCTTTGGGAGGGCTCTGGGTCAGTACCACAGTCGCCTTGAATTTATGCCTAATGGGCTTTTTATACATCAGCAAGGGGAGAGGCAAAAGACATCTGTTTTCAAGGTCAAGGTACAAAGTACAAACAAGTGTAGTCCCTTCCTTAATTTTCGAAACACACTGTAACCGTGCCTTACAGCAAAGCATCTTGTAATGAGGCCTTGAAGTATAAGACACCTGGTAACCATACCTTTGGCCAAAAAATCCTATGCAGGATCCTTTGCAGGGCAAAGCAAACTCGGACTCTCTGACCTTGAGTCAAGATGGAATAAGGCCTCACTATGGAGTCATTGTGGGCTCCCACAACCCATTTAGAAACTCCCTCAACATATATGCTACAGATTTATTTCCATGGTGATTCCAAATCCTGTGAAAGCTGATAGTCAAAAGTAACCTGCACAAATATTAAAGCAAGACCTTGAACTCAACTGAAAGCTTACATGAGGAGCGAATATGTGCATAATTGTGTTTTATGGGCAAGATTATCACAGAGATGGGCTGTTTTGCTATAATTTTACAAAAAAGGATAAAAACATCTTCAGAAAGGGTGTTTATTTCAAACTTCATGTTTTCTCAAAAATAGATTCATTTGGAAAAGAGAGCAGAATACAGAATAATGTGAACCATTATAAAGTTCACAGTGCCAATATTTAGAAGCTTGATAAATCCTGAAAACAAAAGTGGGCTTTTATAACCTAATTTGTGTATTTTTTTTCCTCTTTAGCTCTCCTATCAATATTACAAGAATGGTCTTCTCATCTTCTCATAGTATCAAAAGTCAAGGTGAATGGAAAATAATTGTCTAATACACTTTAATGTAAAGTCGAAATATTTAACACACCACTGACATTTTCTTTAATTTTGCACATTAAAAAAAAGTAAATACAAAGTGAGTTCATGTCTAAATTTACAGATGACTTTTCTTCTTTATGTAATCTTTCTTTCCATACCCCTGATTACCCTCAGCAATGATCTCCTGTACTACAGTTGTCAAAACTTTAACTGGATGTGGCAGTCACTCCTGAAATTCCAGTGCTTTGAAGGTTGAGGCAAGAAGATTGCCCTGATGTTGAAGCCAGCTTAGGTTAGATAGTGACATTCAGGCCAGTTTGATCTACATAATGAGACTTTGTCATAAACAAACAAACAAACAAACACAACCCATAACAAAACCAATAATGCTAAAGTACTCTAAATGTCTCACTTGTTTTTCTCTTTTAAATGCAAATTAATATTCATGGATGTGTGCAGGATAAGTGGGAGTGTGTTGCTGAAACTTCATACATGACACTCGCTTAAATTTGAGTTTCAGATAAATGATTTCTTGTGTATGCTTGTTCCAGGCAATATTTGAAATGCAAATTTCATCTGAAAGTCAAATGATGTTAGGTGTCTACACCTTCATTTGCTAACTCTGACAACCCTAAATGGGAGGAACTGCTAACAGCATGTCCTCCATCAATGATCACAGTGCTGCTTCAGATCACAAGACTGATATATATCTTAGGATACTCAACTTGATGAATTCCCAGACTTTATGGCCATTATAGGACTAGCCTTCCATGTTACTAAGCTGCCTATAAGAGAACAGTCTCACTCAGGAGA
Source organism: Peromyscus eremicus (assembly GCF_949786415.1). NCBI lineage: Eukaryota > Metazoa > Chordata > Mammalia > Rodentia > Cricetidae > Peromyscus > Peromyscus eremicus. Next base: position 22,473,023 of record NC_081434.1, on the reverse strand, counting down.
TTAACCCTAAATGTCTGCTCATGTCATGGAGGTTCATCTTCTGAGTCAGCCAGACCTTCATCAGAATCTCTGCTCAGAATATCGCTGTATACCCACAGATGTCCCTGCCATTATGACATTCATTCTCTAAATGTAATGAATGGGAATTATTATAATGACTTTTATTTTGTGGGTAAGGATTAAATATAGTAATGCTAAGGACAGTGCTTGGCACACTACATATCTTTGAATGTAACCTGATGGCTACATAACAACTTGACATAAATTCATTGTGAGACAGACATCAAAACAACTTAGTAAGTTAATTTTAATGTTGCTTGTACGATATTTTTCTGCTTAGCAATCAGATTTCAAGGCACATCTACATGAATTGATCACCACCTTAGCTTTCTCTCAGGTGCAAATGATGGTGTGTGTGTGTGTGTGTGTGTGTGTGTGTGTGTGTGTGTGTGTGTGTTCAGTGATTCCATTATGTGTATATGAATGTATGGATAACCATACAGCTATATGTAAGAATAAATGAAATACAGTAAGTCAATAGTATCATCACTATTAATTACTTATACATGTATCTTAATGGCTTCTTTAATAGACTGCTAGCTATTAATGTGACAAGAAACTCTTATTGTTCTAAATGATGCTAATTTTAGTTAAACTTATTTTTTCTTGTTTCATTGTTGTTGAAACTATATAATCTCTTACAGATTCAAAAGGGACTCAATTTTGTAAATGCTGAGCACAGACCAACTTGCAGCTGAAGTAACATAAAGGTACAGTGGGCAGTGATGGCACATACCTTTAATCCCAGCACTTTGCAGGTAGATTCAGGTGGATCTCTGTGTTTGAGGTCAGCCTGGTCTACAGAATGAGTTTCAGGACAATCAGGCTAATAGATTTAACCAGATAAACAAAATTTACACTAATATATAAAGTATCATTTTATATAATTTTTCTTTTGAAATGTTATTATGTGTTTGGCATTCTCTTTTTTGGTTGAGGATACAGATAACAACAGTGGGCAACAATCCCTTATTTTAAACTATATTTAAATGTGTTATCATATATCTTATTGTAGAGTTGAAGAATAATCTTCGTTATGAAGCAACATCTGTTGAAAAAAATCATCAGAAAGCAGTGGCTGCATTAGCAGTATTAATGAAATAATTACTTTGATGCCTAAAATAGTATCCATTTTATAACCGAATTAATAAAAAAAGTCACTTCATCACATGATATTTTGCTTTATTCCAAATCATGGTGGACTTTTACATTATCATTCAAGGTGGTAACTAATTGTTGCTTGACTCTTAGTTCTTTTGGGTACTTTCATAGAAATTATTTAAAAACTCTAAAGTTTAAGATGCATGTGAGTTAAGTAGAGAAATTACTGATTTCATGACTCAGTAGGGTACAAATCTCCTGGCAGATGTTATTTCTACACAATGTATTGTTCTAATTGGATATTTTTTATTTTAACTAATTTTATAGCAGATTTTGCCCAAGACATAATAAGTTATTGAAGGAGAACAAAATCTTCTATTTTCTTGGGGGGAAAAATACTTAATTGAAGAGATGAGTTATTAGATCCTTCAGGTTACTTTGTTGTCATGGAAACAAGTCTTTAAAAGTAAAAAAACAAGATGTGTTGCAGTTTTTGAGTTTTCTTTCATTATTGACATTTTATCTCCCATAACAAATTTGGAATACAATGTACTTGTCTAAATGTAGCATTTAATTCCATGATATTTCTTGTAAACACGTGGATGAGATTCCTCTTTGCAGGGAAACAGGAAAGAAAGAAGAAAGAAAGAAAGAAAGGAAGGAAGAAAGAAAAAAAGGAAGGAAGGAAGGAAGGAAGGAAGGAAAGAAGGAAGGAAGGAAGGAAGGAAGGAAGGAAGGAAGGAAAGAAGGAAGGTGGCAGCTAGCCAGTTAATAAAGATCAGACATCTGCCTAGATTTCCCTGAAACATCAGAGAACTTTGAGCCAAATATATTACATTTTCCTCATATTTTTTATAAAATATAAGACTATCCTAAGATGTTGGCTGCTGAACAAAATACCTCTAAATCTGATAATCATTGTCTACACATTTTTCTTTTGTCTGTGGTCCTGTATAACAAATCAAACTTCACAGCAACTTTTCAAAGATGCTCAGTTTTGGTGAGAAAAAAAATTTTTTTTCAGGTTTCTTTAAGCTCTTTTAAAGGAATTTAAAATGTTCTAAATTAACTAACACATCTAACCATTAGCAGAAGTGTTCTGCACAGTGTCTAATATGAGCATATTATTAAAATATGCAATGTAAGGAAATACCTTAAATATTTCCATCTCTGAAGAGGAAGTAATTATTGAGGATTAACAATGGGTCAGGCTTGGTGCTATGGTTTCTGGTGCACATGGATGAACAGAGAGGGACGTGGCTTACTACAGGGAAGCTTATGTGAAAATCTGGATTCAATGTGACAGTTTCAGCCGTCTGTCAAGTTTCCTGAAGAAACCGGCTGATGAAGTTCTCCTTGTAGCATTGTCCAGTTAGGTGAGTTAGGTGAGTTAGGTGAGTTAGGTGAGTTAGGTGAGGGAGACAGCCATTTGGAGATAAAAATGAAGAGGGCAAAGAGTTCCACTGTGGTGAGGTATCTTGGTCTGATAGTCTGGAGGAAAGAGCTTCACAGTTTGAAGTCAGTAACTTTTCATACGGGGTTGTAGTTTGAGACTCTGATGACGGTATCAGATTCTTCAGTGAACTAACTCTCTGTGGGGCCTCTCTAAGGCGTTATGGGACGTGTCTTTTGAAATTAATATCAGGTTGTTCAATGGTAGCTACAGGGATCCAGGAACGGAGTGGTTTTTGTTCTTAGGGAATTGTGACTAGAAATTAGAGAATTAGAGAGATTCAAAACACAATCCAGTCCCTAGATCAATTGTTAAAGTTCAAAAATAATAAAGAAGTGGGTAGGAAGCGGGGTCTGTCAATAAAGAGCTTGTTGGGCAAGTGTGAGGGCTTGGATTCAATTCCAGAACCCATTCAAAACAAACAAACAAGCAAACAAACAAACAAACAATGAAAAAAGCCAAGCCTAATTTCCTACTCTAAGTCCCAACAGACCCGGCTAAGAGGCTAAGAGTCAAAACAGAGTTGTGCTGAGGTTTCAGTCATAAAGTAAAGCTAAGGAGTTTATCTGACCTTCAAAGAAGTAAGGATCAAAGAAATAACAGACAAATTTCCCCAAAAGGCCAGTTTCAACCGGATAACAAAGCTCTTTGAGTTAATCTTTTTACAAAAACTGTAATCTGAAACTACCTGACATAGCCATCCTTATTCTTCTGTTACCCTATCTCTCTGTCTCTTTGCTGTGAAAATAACTGAAAACAAATCACCTATCTTTTGATTTTGCTTCTGACTCCTGAAATTCTTTGTCTATCAAACCAGTTTTTTTCACAGACTATGAGATCATTTACTTGATTTTACAAAACTGAGTATTCTCTCAATCTGGAATAAATACAATTAAAATGGTGTAAATTCCAAAGTATAATACACACACACACACACACACACACACACACACACACACACACACACAGTTATACAGAAGGAAGTAGGGAAGATGATTCAATGGGACATTAAAATATTTGTGGTTTTTCCTTTACCCAGTGGGTATCAATTGCAGATAGCTTCTTGGTTAGGTGTGGGAGCTTTTGTTCACTGGAAGCACCTGGGGAACGGGAAAACACGATCAAAATACATTGTCTGTAGAAATTTGAATTCAATAAGGAAAAATCTGCAGTATGTTATTAGTAGATATTCATAACTCTGGATTATAGTAGTACTGTGGGATACCTATTTCAACACCAAGCTATCTTAGACTTTTCTCTAAGAAGGGAATTGATAAAATGGGTTCTAAATGTAACTAGAGGAAACACAAATGGTGTTTGGTGAAGAGAAGTTGGAAAGTAGGCAGAGAGTTCTTTGGTGAAGAACTCTCAAGGTGCACTGAGAATCTTATTTCCATATGTGTTTATAATTAATGTCTCAACTGCCTCTAAAGAGACAAATTTTCATGGGTCTGTCACACTTCTGCATATTTTATGAGCAGTTGCATTAATTACCTTTGTTCTAGACTGTCTTTTCGAGAATGTATGTACAGTGAGCGGCATAGTAAGACAGAGATAGTGTCCTCCTCTGGACCAAAGGGCAGGTTTGTTATGGTAATGTCTCCCTCTGGGGAACTGTCAGGCAGATTCACTACCCATTATGAAAAATTCATTGTCTCTAAGCTCAAGGTTTCTCTTTTTTATTGTAACCCATGAGATACATGGGCACTAACAGGTTTTCCACATTCACCTCTGTAGAAATTAGGACTCAGACACTTGTTTTGAATGTTGCCTCCATTTTTCACATTGGTATGCCAGGCAGCAAAGTGGATGCAATGTGTATGACAAATGAAGCAGAAAAGGTAAACAGTTGCAGACATAAAGTTTTTTTTATTTCATGAAATGAGCTCCAGTGCACATTGGCACTAGCTTGCGGGGAGCGTGAAGAACATCTGCTCAGAGGGGACTTGTAAAGAGAAAGCAGGCAAATCGCAATGCTTGGGTTAAAATTCAAGAAGACTGACAGTTCATCCACAAGGGGCTGGAAAAATTATATTTTGATTGATCTTAGTTTTACAAAGCATAGTAATCAGGTCGTTATCAGCAAAAGAGAGGAGTACAAACCGTAAGTTCAAAAGTAAGAAAATGCCACTAGAACATGGGAGAGCGGTGGGCTAATGTATAAAGCAGTGTTTGCTGAATTCTGCTCACCAATAAAGAATAAGTTTATTTAGCAGAACGATCTCCAGTCAGGAGGCACATAACCTTGATAGAGACTTGGTGGTGTCTCAGAGAGGAGAAGAGCGGAATAGGCACAGGTCGGTTTTGCATGAGTTAGCTGAATTTAAACAAGATGGGTCATGAAATATGGGAAGCCTCAAGCTTATCAAAAATTGATGATGCAATAGCTCAGGACTGGTGGACAGAGAAAAGAGGGTCATGAGGAGAGTCTTGTAAATAAAATACAGGCGCTGATAGCCTTGCTATTCTTTGAGACTATGCTATTGTTTCTAGTACATTGATCTGTGGGACATTTTAGGAGTAAACACAAAAGTTGTCTGTTTTGAACTGTAATGGGTAGCTGTTCCAGCTTTGACCTGGAAGTACTACCTACATTGAGGCTTCAGTAACTGTCACGCCTACAAGGCAGGGTCTGAGACAGGAGCCCTTAAGACCTGAGATCATGATGTGCCAGCTCTCTTGGTTCCTGGATCCTGGACACTGGAGGTAGACCAAGCAGAATTCTCCAGAGAACACCGCTGGACTGCGCTACACCTTTCCCGGACTCTGTAACCTATCCCTTTACTTGTAAGTTACCCCATAAAATAAACCTCCCTTTTAACTACGTGGTGTTGACTAAATACTACAACCAATATTGAACTTTCTAGTTTCTTGACAAAATTTGCTGAAACAACCAACCAACATATACTGAAGCAGAAGCAGATGATGGTTAGCACTCTCCACCCCTACCTAAGTAGTTCCCATGCTTTAGCTCAGGGACTGGGTGGGTTGCTATTTGGAAAGTCACGGTTACAGAGCAGGCTGTTACTGGCAATCCTTCCCTCTGCCATGCAGAAGTTGCCTGTCAGATGATCATTTTGAGGGGGATCATTCAGTGTAACAGTGGTTGCACAATGGGAGTTAAATGCAAACAGACTGCATTGAGCCATGGGACTTAGACAAACACTAAAAGAGCAAACACAAGCAGTGTGAGATCTTTATCCATCCACCAGGGCCTAAACGAAACAAAGAGAACCGGCCTTACACCTCCTTGAAGGACTTGCAGACTACATAGGCGAGTATTCACAAGTTAATTATTTTCATGAGTTCTCCCTTTGCTTGTCAGATTTTCTTCATGGCATCAAAGTTTTCATAAAAGTCTGTAAAGATACTGTAAAACCCTGTGGTCCTTCCTCTAAAATGGCACACGGACTACCTCAAAATGTCAGTATTCTGTCCAGGGATAATCTATTTTAAATCAACATGCTCCAGTCTCGGGAGCCTGTTAGGACATCAGATGTATATAATTTAACTAGGATTTATTAGCTTCTCTGTCAGTCATTGAACAGTAGCAGGTAGGAGTTTCCCCGTTCTGTGTCTCTTTTAACATGTGATATCAAATGTCTTTAAAGACAAAATTGTCTAAAATAGAATCCCAAATTGAGGCCCAGTTTTTCCCTATCTTTAATAAAGTTATAAAATAAGCATTTTTTTTTAAAGCAAAAAGCAAAAGGAGGTGTATGGAGCAAAAGTGAAGTCAAGTCTGCTTGATGGATACCATCCTCAGGCCTGACAGTTGAAATGATAAGATTCTGTCCAATGTACTGATGACCATAGTTTCTCCTCAGGTCAATCAAGATCTTTCATTTGGGTCTAAAATGATGTGGTCTTAGTTGATACATCCCTACAGGGTACCACAAATTCTCGAATCCATTGTAAGTTTTACCATTGTTCAGAAATAGCATCAGATAAAAGACATAATACAGAAACAATATTAAGTACATTATGATGTTATCTGATAGAAAATTCAAACTGTTATTGTCCTGGCTGGTTTAGTGTGTCATCTTGACACAAGCTAGAGTCATCAGAGGTAGGAGCCTCAGTTCAGAAAATGCCTCAGTGAGATCCAGGTTTAACACATTTTCTCATTTAGTGATTAATGGAGGAGGGCCCAGCCCAGGGTGGGTGATGCCATCCCTGGGCTGCAGGTCCTGAGTTCTCTAAGAAAGCAGGCTGAGCAAGCCAGGGGAAGCAATCCAATAAGCACCTCTCCTCCATGCTCTCTGCATTAGCTTCTGCCTCCAGGATCCTTCCCTGTTTGACGTCCTGTCCTGAGTTTCTTCAGTAATGAACTGCAATGCTGAAGTATAAGCCAAATAAACCCTTTGCCTCCTTAACCTGCTTTTTGGTCATGGTGTTTCACTGCAGCAATAGAAACCCTAACAAAACAGTTAGGTTACATGGTAAAAATTCCTTGTAAAACCTGTAAATGTGAGGTAGGCAATATGTAAGCTATATATCCCCTATGTCATTTTAAAACTTTTATTATCTATGTATCTATGTATCTATGTATCTATCTATCTATCATCATCATCTATCTATCTACCAATCAATTATCTTTGTCTGAGCCTGAACTCTGTGAGAGTTTGATTATAAAGTCTGTTACTAACAGATCTTGGCTTCTATGTAGATGGAAGAAGAAACCTAATTCTGTAGGTATTTTATGATAAAAGTTTTAATATTTTTACTTTACCAGCTAGATAAACATCATGCCATGACTGAGTGCAACTGCTGGTTAAAAACAAACAAACAAACAAACAAACAAACAAAAAACCCAGAATGTTTCCATAATGTGTTGGTACTAAAAGAGAAGGGATGAAACACAGAGGTGGTAGTGTAAAAAAAAAAAAAAAAAACAAAAAAACAAAAAAACAAAAAAACAAACAAACAAAAAAAAAATCCAGTTTGATAGATATTGTCCAAAGTCGGACAAACCAAAGAAGAAAGGTTCTCACTACTGCATCTCTTACTATGGAAATTCAAAGTCTTGCCATCTACTCTGAAACTGTTTTTTTTCCCCATCACCCTTATTCTCCAGGGAAGGTCGAGCTGGGGTTATGTTTAACCTAGAAGTCTTACTAAACTTGATACTGTTATGTCGGTTTAAAGTTGAATACTGCTTGCATCATGCCATCATCCGCTTCATCTGAAGCTCTTAGTTTGAAGATATCCCTTGATACACCTTTTTGACAGTGCCTCACAGTTTTTCCAGGATAAACTGGAGACCAGCAGATTGTCAGTAGAGCTACACACTAGAAATGTTAGTAAAATTCTCTGCCATAACAGCTAAGCATTGACTAAATATAAAAGTCTATCTGTCTTTATTTTTGTGAACAAATTTATACAGCATGATTGTAAGATTCCACCTGATGGTTTTTAGAACCTCCACAGGCCATCTTGAAAATGCCACAGAGCACTTTGCATATAGATTTTTGTCTATGTCAACAGCCCTTTGACAGTAAGAATGTGGTATGACTCTCTAATCACTTTCTAATCTAATTCTTTCTTCAGTAATAATGAGTTTAAACATAATTATATAGTGAAAACTCATGGTATGACTGTCTTTCAAAAATATTGATGGAGAGTTTGCCAACTATAAAAAATATCTAACACTTGTTACCCATCATAGAAACCATGTCATCTATTTTATCCCTGAACACATGGGAAATAGAAAACTTATATCTGCTAAAAAATAAGTATATGTCATCTGCTTCAAACTATATACCATATTTGAAGTGGTGAAATCTTATCCATACTCTAAAATGTTCTTTTAAATTAATTTTCCTCATATCTTTCAAAGGTTTTGTTTTTTATATTCAAAAAGCAAGAAATTGGGTGTTAATGTAATGGATCAATTAGTAGAAGTTTCAGACAGTTAATGATGCCAGTTTCACATAAACATCATTAGGTGCTTTAAATAGACAGTCAATAGACTCATTTCCATAATGATTTGATAATTGTTTTGTAGAATAAAAACGGTCTTCTGGAAGCTATTTGTCAAATTGATATATTTTAGATTAGTAAACTTACTTAAATTTTAGTTGTGATTTACTGAAAATCAACGAATAATTTTCAATCAAATGTTCAACCAATAGAATGATATCTCCATCTTTGGAGGATCTTGAGAAATTTCAGTTATTGAAAACAAGCTTGTAGACAGAGAAAACTAGAGATTTAGCAATATAAAAAACAAAGACTAAGACATTATGTTAAATGATAGGAGTGTAAGCAGTATATAAATTTCAGCTTGAAACCTTAGAGTTGCCTTTGGAAGAAGCTGATTTCAAGGACTTATTTTATGGACTAATTTTAGAGTCTGGGTAAAATGGATTGAAACTTGGGAAAGACTATAATTCTGCAAGACCTAAATTGGTAAAGCATTGAAATAAAAAAACTCAAATGGTTTACTCGATACATTTTTCATGTAAAATATTTGTTAAATTCTCTGTAGACAAAAAGATTATATTAATAAGAATATTTGATGAAAAGTTTACTCATTGAACTGTGAAGTATTAAATATAAAAATAATCTCTGTGGAGCATCATTTTCTTTGAGTTTGCTAACTATCCCAATCCTGAAGAAATGAAGCTTTCCTAATAAAAAGTATAATCACAGAAAAAAAACTATTTAAAATATCAACCATTTCAGATTTGCTCATATTCTTTTTGGTTTTAAAGAAGGCTTCAGATAATTTCATGAAATAATCAATATCAAAAATGAAAAATTCATTTTTTTTAGAAAACAATACCAGTGACATGGTTTTGGAACCAATGTATCTAAAAAAATTGATCAAAGGTCCATACACATGCACCAATGTAGATTGTCTGTTTTTAAAATATTCTGATAATCAGGAATGAAGTAGTGTCTCCTCTTCATTATACATTTGTATGTTATATTTACTTTATAAATAAAATTTAATTTTGGAAGCAGTTTTAAAATACAGTGTTTTACAAGTTCATCACACCACAAAATTCAATTTTTCAACAAGAAAATAATACTTAATATATATATATATATATATATATATATATATTAATTTAACTATTTTGGAAGCTGACATTTACTCTGTGAAATGTTTTAACATGGATAATAACTCATTTTTCTCTAACACAAAGTGACAAATATTGGAGAAATGGAGTTAAAGAAAGAGGCAGGGGCCAAGATTTTCAGAATCTGGAAAGTTCAATAGGAGTTTGAGTTCTGTGCCTGTCACAGATTATGAGTAGGTGACAGCACACAGTGAGGAGTACAGGGAATTGAACTAAAATAGAGTTTATGATAGGCCCCGGCACAGTCATTGTCCATTTTAAACATCATTTTAAACAAGGTAATAACAATCATCATGTATTCTTTTAAGTTTTACTCGTTCATAGGGAATGTATGCTTTCAGTTAATGGGAATTTTAGTGAGAATAAAGGGTTTCTGAAAGCTTACTGTTTGTTATAAGTTTAATTTATAATAGTGTTGAACTATCATCCCTTTATCAATAATTATAGTCTCATAGCATGTCTTTACCGTCAGGCAAACAGCTATCAGTGATGGACCCCAAACACAGTGCGCAGAACTTGAGTTCATCCTCCTCCTTCCTTTCTGTATTTGTTGTATTGGGTTGAAGGTGTTTTCTCTTAGACATCCTTCATCCTCTTTGTTTAGGTCTTTGTCTCTTTACCTCTCTTTAGTTTCTGGGAGGCCTGGACACAAATGAGATATATTCTTCTCCAGTAATCTTTAGTGTAATTGTTACTTGATTGCTCAAAAAATTTAGCAGTACTTGGATTATTAAGAGTGGTTTTGAATAAGTGATTTTAACTTGTCCCGCTTTTTACACCATTGTCACTGATATTTTCATTGCTCATCTATATTTTCTTTCTGTATTTCTTTAATTCTAGACATTTCTGGAGCACATTTTGCTACAGGTCTTAAAATAATTTTACTACTGTAGGTTCTTTATCATTAGCATCATTGTAGATTGGACTACAAATAAAAACTATTACTGAGCACTTTCTATTCATCAAATAATTTCTTATGAACTTTGCTCTTATCAACACATAACAACAACTTAAAACATGCTTGCGTTTTGTTACTCTTGATGTTTGATTACTATTATCTTCCTTTTACAAATGAGATACAAATCAAAGTGTTATCAACTACTGAAAGAATTTCCTCATGCAGAAATAGTTGTGTACACATCAGAATGTGAGCCCAGAGAGTCTTTTGTCTTTTGTTCTTTTTATAGATAAAGAACGGCTAAGATAGATGGAAGAGGGATGGTAGGGGACTAAATAGAGCAGAGGCAGTAATCCCAGTGGAAGAGATGATTATGTATGTATGCATGTATGCATGTATGCATGTATGTATGTATGTATGTATGTATGTATGTATTTGTTTTAAATAAAAATCATCCAATTTAGACCACTTTAAGGAAAACATGAAGATCTTAAGATGCTGGATAATGCAGAACTATAGGGACTCAGTGTATGAAGCATATTATGGAGGTTTGGGAAACATAATATTTTTTGAAAAGAACCCATCAAACAATATGCATTTTGAAAGTTAAATGGGAAAAATAGGGATGGAGCTAATCCCTAAGGAATAGGACTAAAAGAAAGAAGGGACAGACTTATGTAACATTCATATCTGAGGCATCCCTGAGGGCTTTCCTTGCTGAAGGTACCAGTTGTTTGGGGGTGAGATCTGAAAGAGAAAGGACGGTGTAAGAGGGTTCATATAGATGATTTTAACTTCTTTGAAGAGACATCATAGAATATCTACCACTGCTAACTATGCTCAATAATTTTTTGTCACAGAAAGCAATTTCTTTTTCTTTTCTTGTGAGATAGGGCTTCTCTGTGTAGTTTTGGTGCCTGCCCTGGATCTCGCTCTGTAGACCAGGCTGGCCTCGAACTCACCTAGATCCACCTGGCTCTGCCTCCCGAGTGCTAGGATTAAAGGCATGTGCCATCGCCGCCCAGCTCAGAAAGCAATTTCTACATTATTGTTGCTGATTGCATACTTATTACAATCATTTGGATATTTCACAATCAGCTGGATAAGGCACTGATTGTGACAATTATGACAATACTAAGAAAATTTTGTCAGACACTCAAAATAATCATATTCAAATGACAAATGTAAGTAACACTTTGCTAATGCAAGAGAATACAAAATTCCAAGAAAACAGTAGTAAATATTTCTAAGAGATAATTGCATATTTGTTAGGTATGTTAGAAAACAGATTTATGTAGCTGCATATTTTTGAATAGTATTTTGAATAGCTTAAGTTGAATTTGTATGATAACTAATTGCATGAAAACTTCATATGCAATATCTTTTAACATTTAATGCAGTTTAATTTATATATTATGGGTGTTTTGGCTGCATGTACATCTGCCCACTATGTGTGTGCCTGGTACCCATGGAGAACAGAAGGAGTCAGATCCCCTACAACTGGAGTTACAGATACTGGTGAGCAACCACATAGGTGATAAAAATTGATCCGAGGCCCTCTGGAAGAAAAGGCTGTGCTCTAAACCACTGAGTCATTTCTGCTCCCAACCAGAAATTTATTTTAAACTGTATTTTTAGCTAAATATAATGAATGGGAGAAAAGAGAGAGATGAAAGATTCTTAGAACAAACAAGCAAACACCTTCCCTTATGTTCCACTAAATAAAAGGTTTTATCTTGAAAAAACAAAAAACAAAAAACAAAAAAAAAAGACACCTCCTATGTTTAATCTGTAGGAGCTTAAAATCTTGGCAGCAACAGCTGTGCTGTATCACAGACGGACCTTTGCTTTTTTCTATTTGGATAAGATTAAGAAAAGGAATTCCTGGAGTTTGTAGGGTTTTAAACTCTTTGAGAGGTTTGCTTTGAGATGACGGCATTTTCAAAGTCTTTATTGATCAGTAGTTACACGTGTAAATCACAAAGCATTAGCTCAGAACAAAAAAGTCTCTGTACAGATCTGTTGTCTTGCCAGCCTCTTCCTTCCTGTGATATTTTGCTCCTGAAATGGAAGGGTGAGGCCAGGGATTAATTCTGCCACCATTAATCCCTGCATAGAAGCTGGTCCTTGAGAGATTTTTGAATACATTATAAGAAAATTTTAATCATTGTCTTTAAGTCACACTTTTCCATTACCTAAGACAAATTATACACAAAATATTTGTGTTATTGGTTGGTGCATACATTGTGTAAGACATCCAATAGGTAGAATGGCCAATATTAGGCTATAAATATTTTTATTATTATAGCTTATAAATACATACCTTGTACTTGAAAAGGCATACAATTATCAGTTTAAGAACAGTTTCTATATTTCAAACTATGACTCTTAACTTAGTTTAACTAATTTGTTTTTTTTGTATGTATGGGTTTCTTACTTCTCTCTCCCTTTCTCTCTCTCTGTCTCCCCCCCCCTCCCCCGTGTGTGTGTGTGCGCGCCACAGGGTGCCCAGTGTCCTTGGAGGTCAGAATAGAGTATCAGGTCTGGGACTACATAGTTCTGAGATAGTTCTCAGATAGTCTGAGCTGCCATGTGGGTTCTGGGAACCAAACCAAGTGGTACCCTTAACCACTAAGGCATCTCTTCAGCCCTAAGAACATAGTTTCTATACAGGAACATTTTCTGTGGGTGAAGTGAGGTAATATAAAAATTTATGTCCTCTTGATTAAAAATACTTTGATAAGACTGGAAGAATGGCTCAATGGTTAAGAGCACTGGCTGGTCTTCCAGACTTGAGTTTGATTCCAAGAATCTACATGTACATGGCAGCTCACAACCATTTGTAACTCAGTGCCATGGCATCTAATACCTTCTTTTGGCTTCCATAGTTCTTGCATGCACATGGTACACATATGTACATGCAGATAAAACATTCATACACATAAAATATATCTAGAAAATGAGATGCTATTTTAAAAAGTTACTCAGTTTAATCCCAATATTAGGTCATATTATGGTTAGAGAACATTCAGTTTTTGAACAATATTTTAAATAATTCTCTGAGAATTTCAAACAATGTATTTTGAACATATTTATCCTCCTCCATAACTCATCCCATTAATACTCTCCCATCTCATTCCACCCAACTTTGAGGTTATTATTCTTTTTTCTGTCCCTAATGAAGTTCGATTTGTGCTGCCCAGCTAGTTTTGGGGGTGGGGTGCCCTTGTATATGTGGTCCTTGTATCAGGTGTCACATCATTAAAGAAAAAAAAGACTCCATCTCTTAGGAATTATCATATATCAGTAACTTCTTAGCTAATAGTGGGATTTTGTTCCCTCCCCTAGGCTTGGATTTTGTTTGGCTAGAGCTTGCACAGTTCTTGTGCATGCTGTCACAATCACAGGAAGTTCATATGTGCAGCTGCCTTGTTGTAGCAGGGAATTACTATTTATTTGTTGTTCTTCGCTATCTCTGGCTCTTAAAACTCTTTCTGCCTTCCTCTTCTGCAAAGATCCATGAGCCTGGAGAGTAAAGGTGTGACATGTATGTCCCATTTTGCTCTGAGAACTCTACAGTCTCTTTGTGCATTGACCAGTTGAGGGGCTCTTTATAGATATAGATAGCCATCTATTGCAAGGAGAAGTTTATCTGATAGAAGTTGAGAGATGCTCTGATCTATGGTTATAGCAATTATGAAGAATCATCTTATACTATGTCTATTTAGAAGAATCATAGTATTAGCTTTTTTTCTAAGGTGTATGATCTATGTAGCCACAAAGTCTTGGCTCCTTTAACATTGTAGGTATCAGGATAATTGTAAGGGTGAAGTAGTGGCAAGCATATCTTGGTGGTAACCAAGAGCTATCTAATTGGACTTAACTCAACAACAGGGGAATTATGCCTTTAACTGGGACCTAGCCAACTACACAGGCTTAGCGAAGTCATGGATCTTGGAATAGAATCCAATTGCCACTTTACTAAACAGTGTAACCACTGGCCACATTATTAATATTTCACCTTATACATGTGGGTAAATGTAGTCTTTACCCCTCTTCAAGGAAACGTCTTTGTGCAGCAGAAGGAGACCATTACAGAAAACTACAATCAAGCAAATTATAAAGCTGTGGAGACCAGTCCTACTGGATATATCTTTAATTCCATCACCCAAGGCTCAAGAATTGTTATGGAAGTGGGGCCATAAAGATTTCAAGAACCAGAGGAACAGGATGTTTGATATGTCATTATAGAAATGTCATCTAGAAGTGTCAGAAAGTACACCCATAAAGTCTTAACAACACGAGTACCTAAACATAATCTGAACTAGGATGACACATTGATTCTTTAGTTGATATGTTAATGTGGATGAGGCAAACTCAGGAGACCTCCACCCTACACAAAGAACTATAGGCAACTAAGGAATACTGAGAGTGGGAGAGATACTCTTTCCCAGGAAAGAACAACACACCAATTGGTCACCCTATACCAAATAGCTCTGAAAACATATAAAAGTAACAATACATGGGGATATTTGTATAGAGGGAGGAACAGAAAGGAAGAAATGATTTAATTATATTATCATTTCAAGTAAATAAATAGTTCAATCAAAAACAGTGTTGGCTATGTGTTCTATCTCATGAAATGGGCCTTCGATCCAGAGTGGTGGATTACTCTTATAACATTCATGACAGAGTTACATCAATGAGCATGTCTTATCAGGCCACTTGTTAAAGACTGCAGGATTCACACTTGGGTTAGACTTAAGATTGCTTTTCTCGGGTTGGGGATTTAGCTCAGTGGTAGAGTGCTTGCCTAGCAAGCGCAAGGCCCTGGGTTTGGTCCTCAGTTCTGACAGAAAAAAAAGATTGCTTTTCTCTTCCAGTAGCATGAATAGTACCTTTCAGAACTGTAAAAACTAACTAATGATGATGTAGCTTTTAGCTAAATACCAGCTTTATCTCTCCATGTTCTGTGATTCAAATATGTGCCATCTACAGCGATAAGATCTTCTTGTCAAGTTCTGGAGGGTAAACAGTAGTATTAGATGTTAGAGGGGCCTATTGATCCCATAGTTGAAAAATATGTAACCCATTCCTTGTACTAGGATTTTTATTTGCTACAATGATCTGATCTTGGGGTGTTGTCTTCTTCTTGTAAGGCAATTCCATTAAACTTATTTTTATATATGTATATATTTTAAAGAAGCTTCTATAGTTATAGGTTTCCATATGACCTTTTCAAAAGCTATAGATATCTTATTATATTTCCTATGAAGTACAAATGTTTAACTATCAGATTGCAGAGACTAACATCTGAGTGATACAGAAATTAACAAGGATATTCTTGGTGGAGATTCTTATATGTCTTGGAATGAATGCAAGTAGGTTGTCATGACTGGTTGGAAATAATTTTGGCAATAGAATGCCACTTAGAAATATTTAGTCATATGTGACAGGAAACTTTACTAGGAGTGACTTGAGCAAATGAGACATTTTTCCTACACATCAAAAAATGTGCAACTGTTATTTTATTTCAGTAGGTCAGTGACAATCAGTGGCAGCTTGTCTGTGATTCCCTTTGGCTGCTTCTCATGCATATCACATAATGGGCCCCATTGTCTGTTTTAATTCAAGGCATTTCATCTCCATCAAAAGCAGAGACAATGAGAAAGGGTGAAGAGCTATACAAGCTTTGAGAGCAAAAGGCTCTCTAGATATTTCCCCTAAATACTTCCATTTGCTTTTCAAAAAGCTAGACTAATGTATTAACAATGAGCTGAGTTTCAAGGGAGGATGAAAAAACAAATATTTGGTTTATAACTGCTTTAGTGAAAGGTGGAAAAGAAGAAGCAGGTTGATGTTGGCCTTGTAGTATCCAATTAAAAAGCAGTGCTTTCCAGTGTATGAAAGTTATTTTCCAATGTCCCTGTCTTTGATCTTACAATTTCACATTCACAGATGGCCCATTCAGATGAATTTCCAAGGACATTATGCAGGGTGGTTCAGATACTTTTTCTGGTATTTTTGAGATTTCAAAAAGTTCTAAACATCAAGGCAATAGATCATAGTTACTCTAAAGGTCTATCTCTGCTTCCCCAACATGTATACCCTTCAACACAGCTTGAAACTGAAATTGTTCCTCAGACTCTCTTGTTGTATAAGAGGTTTCCCTCCTATCCAAGGGTAGGAGCTTAAAAATATCTGCTTGTAATGATGGCATGAAAGTCAGATTACATGAGGCTAAGATCATATGTTACAGTAGGTGGGATGTTTACTGAGCCAAGAAGCCCATGCTTATTCAACTTCTTGTAGAAATAAAAAGGGTGTTAATAATTTAGAACACAGCAGTGAAAAGTGTCATAATGAAGACAACTGTTTTCTTTATGCTTAGAAATATCTAGAACCTGGAATTTGGATGACTATAGAGAAAGATTTCAGTTTCTTCTCTATATGCTTCAAACATTAAGTGAGGTCTTCACACTCAAGATGGCACTGTGTAGTTATGTGCCTTTAGTGTACACTTTTATAATATGGATAGCTTTATTGAAATATATTGACATGTTATTTATGCATTAGGTTTAAATTTTTTGGTGTAATCAAGACTCATATATTATTAATAATTGTACTAACTGCATGCATGATGACATAATATTTACAAATATGAAGCAAAATAAAATATTATTACCAAAATTAATTTTCAGTGCTTCTTTTATTTTTTCAATGTGTTTAATGGACAAGTTAATACCACTCCAGGAGTTAGCATCATGGTTCACAGTGCTGCATGTCCATTAGGTAATACTGAGCTAGGCTAATTTTTTTTTTCTTTTCCTTGCTTTCTCATGTCATAGCTCAGAAAGAGGTGATTCTGTGAAAAGTTCCTGTCCATGTTCAGAAACAGTCTGTTTATAAGAAATATGACTTATTGTATGCTTTTTGGCCAATAACAAAAAGACTGTTGTGGGAGGAGAATTTGATAGTTTTCCAGCTATTCCTATGTATGGGTGGGTAATTCTAATAATGGAGTGACATCTTAGAAAGTACTACTGGTATGGCTCCAAGATACTTCTACAAACATGCTTCTGTTGATAAGATGACTAATGTTTAAAACCCATTTCCAACTTTTGAACTCATACCAATCTTAGTTTGATTTGGTTTTCATTAGGGAAACTGATATGGAAATGTAGGATATAGATATGATAAGATAAAAGGGTGGATTGTTGAACTTACTTTTAAAGAGCAACTTGCTTAGAATGTTTTACATTGATATAGATTTTAGTTTATTGATACAAATTTAAAGTTAATTTTGTTATATTGTATGTATATTTCTACTCTGATTTAAGGTATCATGTTTATGAAGCTCATTTAAATTGTAATGAATAATTAAGAAATACAGATTAGTAAGTAGTCTTCTATGATAGACAAACTTATAGTCATGTTAAGTTTTCTAGGTATACATAGATATAATTCAGTTAGGTAGGTAATCTTCAAACACCTCAAAGACCTACAGAATATGGCATTTAAAATGTTTTAAAAACTCAGACTCTTCTGGACATTGAGACATGTCTGCTCCTAGCAGCACCAATCTACTTTAGAGAAGATAATGGAAATTGAAGAAATTCATTATGGAGTTTGCTTTCTTTGTGGCAAAAGTTAGCTACTGGGCAACAAAGTGCCTTTGCATTGACTGCTTGACAGTATGTTGTATAAACTGGACATGAGAACTCATAGGAAGGTGATCACTGAACTTTCCAAGGCGAGATGATTCTTCAGGTTTCTGCTTCACAGAGGAGACTATCAGATATTCTACAGGACACAGAAAAAATGACTGAGGGACTCTAGGCCTATGAGCTGAAGATGGATGCCTCAACATTACAGAGAAACTTTGGGTAATTGTCCAGGTAGCCAGATGTTTCTGTCATTCTAGAATTTTGAAAGTTGTTTACCATGCATTTCTTGTCTACTTAGATAATTTTGTGTCCTTCTGGGGTCTTTGATGTAGTTGAAGACTAGATAGTTATAATTATAATTTTCCCTGGTTATGACAAAAGATAAATTAGATATAAAACTTTAGACTCACAAATATAGGCTAGATAAAGTATTTTCTTTAATTTTGCCAAATACAAATAGTCTAGATATTATAACTGTAATTCTTGCTTGATAACTGTTCCATTATATGTAATTTTACTATGTTAAAGTTAAAACCTTCCTTTTTGAATAAACAGAAAAGGGGAAGTGCTGTGGAATGTTGTTCTGTATGCTATCAATATGTGTTGCTCTGATTGGTTGATAAATAATGCTGTTTGGCCAATAGTGAGGCAGAATAAGGTTAGGCAGGACATTCCAACTGCAGAGAGAGGAAGGAGAAAGGCAGAGAAGAGACACTGCTGGCTCTGCCAGAAGAAGCAAGATGTAAAGTACTGGTAATCCACAAGCCACATGACAAAGTATAGATTTATAGAATGGCTTAATTTAAGATGTAAGAGCTAGCTAGTGAGAAGCCTGAGCCATTAGGCCATATAGTTTGAAAATAATATAAGCCTTTGTGTATTTATTTGGGTCTGAGAGGCTGTGGACTGGGTGGGACACAGGAAAACCTCCAACTATAGGAAACACTTGTTTATTAGGACCCCTTAGATCCTACCAGCTGTCACTGAGAAGAAAAACAGAGGAACCATTGGCTATTTCAATAACCAGTGTGTCACAGCTATCTGTCTGACTTTGCTGTCAAATTAATTGATTTCCATAAAAGGTAACTCAGTTTGCCCTACTTAAAGATAATGCCGATCCAAAGGATATGCCTTTAAGGAAATAGGATTCCATCTATAAATGGCCATGCAATAGACTGCTAGGGGTAGAGTCTCTAGAACTTAAAGATGGGAGCTAATAGGGTGAGGAGTCCTGTGATGTAACCCCAAGAGGGCATAACTCTCTCATGGGACTGTATAGATCACAGACGCCAGCAGATGTCTTCTAGACAATCTACACTGTGGACCTGGCTCATCAAAAACCCTGGTGACTTGATAGTTGGATTATAACAGTAAAGAGCAATGAAGATGTTTTTTCTTCTCCTTCAGCTCTTCTTCCACAGCATCTCAAAGAAAGAGAAATTTAAAAGTAAGGAGTGAGAAAATAGATAATTGAGCTCTATCATTGTGAAATTAACAAAATGCTGCAAATCAGACACACTCAACTTGAAAGAGGGGTGAAGCTGAGAAAATCAAGCCAGGCATCCACCTGCCTCCAGCCCCATAACCTTTATTGCTCTTTGTATCACTAATCCGCTTTAACCAACAGTGTGATAATCATAAAAAATGCAATGGGCAGCTTCACATGTGTAGAACAAAATGACCCCCCCATGAAACAATATTTGGTTGATAATTCTTTAATATAATTCACTAATAGAACTTACCTTTGGTAAGAAGTCAGATATCAATGAGGAGGTGGGGGCAGTTCCACTCTGAAATTTATGTTCTTCTACGTTTTAATATATGCAACAAAAGAAGTGAAGTGGTTTTAAGGATTCTTGCTGTGGGATGATCCTTCTGTATGCTGTGAATATGTATTACTCTCATTGGTTAACAGTAAAGCTGTTTGGCCTATAGCAAGGCAGGACAATCAAACTGAGGACTGGGATGAAGAAGGGTGGAGTTGAGAGAGATACCAGGAGCCACCCAAGAAGCAAGATGCCAAAGGACTGGCTAAGCCACAGGCCAGGTGGAAATACATAGATTCATAGAAATGTGTTAATTTAAAAGTGAGAGCTAGTTAATAATAAGCCTGAGCTATTGACAGGGCATTTTGTAATTAATATAAGCTATTGTGTATTTATTTGCAATGAGGTGGTCAGGACAGAAAAAAACTCTACCTCTGTTTATAGATTCTACACTTTTCATACTGAACTCCAGTAGTTCTAAAGATTCCTAGTGCTGTGACCCGTTACTACAGTTCCTCATGTTGTGGTGATCCCCAACCACAAAATTATTTTTGTTGCTACTTCATAACTGTATTTTTGCTAGTGTTATGAATCATGATGTAAATAGTTATGTTTTCTGATGATCTCAGGCAACACTTGTGAAAGGGTCACTCAATTCCCAAAGGGTTTGGGACCCACAGGTTGAGAAGCACTGCTCTAATCCATCCAAGCTTGATGCTTTCCCACATTTCCTTGAAAATTAACAGCTTTTCCAAGCATGTAAGCATGTTATCTTCTTTATGGACCATCCTACAGGTTTTTCTTCATTCAGTAGCTTCACAGTTTTGAGTTGCACCTTCCTAATTCACATTTTGAAGTTTTATCAGTCATTCAAACATTACTGTATTACAGATGGGCTTTTCATGTAACAGGCAATGTTATAGGGAAATATGACTGGTTTCTTTATAAGAAGAGAACGTTAGGTCATGGACATGTGCATGCAGGTGAGAACATGGTGGAAAAGGTGCAGTCTCCAGGCAGCAATAGACCTCTGAAGAATCTAAATCTATTAACGCCATGACCTTGGACTCATATGTGCAATATTCTTCTGTTATTTAATACATCCAGTTGTGTTGTTTTGTTGGAGAAACTCTAGAAAAATAATTGCTTCACAGTTTTTTTGTTGTTGTTATTCATCCACTTTGGAAGCACTTACCATATCCTACTTCAACGTGTTCATGATTCTTGCTACCCACAGTGTTGTAACCTTTTTGGGTTGGCTTTTATGGTGACAAACCACTGCCACAATATTAATGGATTCAGACAATAACAACACTATTTTACCCATTTTCTATAGACCAGAAGTCTGGTACTGCCCTCTATGAGCTTAAGTGAATACATTGGTACATTTCTGGAGCTTCTAAAGGGAAATCTACTGCCTTGTACCATCAAGTGTTGGCAGAAGACCGTTCTATGTGGCTATAGGATCAAAGACTAGGTTTCCTTTCTGGTTGTCAGTTTGTTACAAAGAGTTAGGGTCAGAGTTCTAATAAGCCAGCCACTTGTCTTTGGTAAGCCAATTAAAAGAACTGAATTAATCGTGAAAAGCAGGAAAAGGAGATGTATTTGTTGTGGTCACACTGGAAAGAGGCACAAAGGGATCCAATCACACTACCTCCCCCATCTCCCAGGTCTATCTCAGGGTCTTAGCATGAGGCTAAAATTTAAGTAGAGAATATGAAATATGCATAATAAAGCAGTCTTGTTCATCACTGATACACCATTGCCTCAGCTCTGCTTTCCTGCAAGGAAGATGGTCTGACAAGTTGTTGGCATTGTGTGAAATCTCTTTTCCTTTCCAGGAGATAAATTACTCCTCTGGCTATCTGTAGGCATGTGCCTTTTAGTCTCCTCTGTATGGGATCTGTGAGGGAAATTCTGGTTCCAGTTTGGTGAGGTGCCTTGTTTCAACAGTCCAGATGGACAGAAGGAGGGACATATGTGTCAATTAAAAAAATATTCTCTTTTTTTTCCAGGCATTCCACTCACAAGCTTCAGAATGACCTTTGCTCTTATAGGTCTTTTGCACCTCAGAGGGAATCAGAAAGCAGTGTGTCCTCACGTTACACATCTCTCATCTTCTGTCTTACTGTTTCCCTCGAACTGAAATAAAATATTATCTTCATTTGAGATTAGTTTGGACTCTGTGGGATAAAACAGTGTAGTCTTCCCACTCAAGGCTTATAATGTTGGTCAATCTGCCATATAAGGAAACATGCATGTATAGGTTATGGAGGCGAGGACACAGGGAATCCTATGTTTATAGATAGATTCCATTCTTTGTGCATTCTTAATATTTGACAGGGCTTGACAAATAGATTCTTAGCCACATTTAAAAAGTGAACATCTGGAAGGGTGAAAAGCAGAAAGAAGAAAAGAATGAGGGGCTGGAGAAACTGTTCAACAGTGAAGGTTGCACACAACTCTTGCAGAGGACCTGGGTGTGGTTTCCATGGCAGGCAGATTTGACACCCTTCTTCTGGACTCTGAAGGCACTTGTGTTTACACACATGCAACACACACACATACACACACACACACACACACACACACTTTAACAAATTAAAAACAGAAATATTTTGAAAGAGATTAAGGAGAGAGGGAAAGAAAGAGTAAAGAGAAAAGGGGAAGGAAGGAACTAATACATTCCCCAGGAAACTCCAATCATCAAGTAGAGAACTCCATATTCAGTCCAGATCATAAAAGGTTTCTGTCTGTTCAAGGAAGTACATAATGGAATTTAAGAAGTGCTTCAAATAGATTTGAGTCATAACGCTTATTAATTTAGCTACTGTCAACTCACCAATGACTAAGCTAGAGAAATAATTTCAATCAGTTTCAGTCAATTGTGCCTTCTAACATGATTGGAAATGAAATAATTTAACCAATTTTCTTTGGATAACCAATTTTCTTTGGATAGGTTATAGAACCTGTGATGTTTCATAACTTTTAAAGTACTGGAGTGAAATATTAGTTAAGGCAATATAATATTATTTTGTAATTAAAAATGCCTGAAAATCTTGAAGTGAGTCATCTGACCATTTTATAAATCTTTCAGAACAATGTCACCAACTTGAGAGAATATGCTGTCTAAATGAAACTGTATCATTTTGGGGAAAAATGGATATTCTACAAATGTTATCTGATGGTCAAAATGCTGAAGTCATTACTAGGTGTACTTACAATACTAGCAAAAACACTTTAGGAGGTAAATAGAATTTCTAACTTATTATCTTCAGAGTACACTGTTGAAAAGACAGCCTACTTTTAGCCATCTTGGTTAGGTTTTATGGGGATACGCTTAAATAAAATGAAGAGAATGAACTTAGCATCAAGTAGTTACCAAAGTGGGATGGTTCATAGAACATCTGAGAAAAATATGATGTCCTTGATAAAAAACAACAAAACAAAACATTACAGGGTTGCTCAGCAAGCTAGGAATTATAGCCATGAACTTCCTTTCTTCATGGTTTTGCATTTTCTTTGACTAACTAAATGCTCAGGGTTGTTGTGAATATACAGGTTTTCTGTCAGTTGCTTCCATGGCAGACACTCTAAAGATCTCTAAGAGAAGCTTTGCAGCTATTTGTTGATAGTTTTTTTTTTTTATTACTTTCTAAGTTTGAGGGAAGAGTGTTAGGTTCTTCAGGTTAATATTCCAATTCCAAACACACTACATCAGTGCACCTGAAGTGCTTTGCTACTATGGCAACCCACAATTCTGAAGTGCATAGGTGGTATTATCATGCTCTACATCTCACTGTGGATGCAAGAATGTGCGCCCTGAAACCTCCGAACAATAAAGGCTCTGGGGCTGGAGGCAGGTGGATGCCTTGCTTGAGTTTCTCAGCTTCACCCCTCTTCCACGTTGAGTGTGTCTGACTTGCTGCATTTTGTTAATTTCACAAAGATAGATCTCAATTATCTGTGATAATTGAGTTTAAAGCCAGAAAAAAATTAAATCTACTGGTAATCAAAAACACTAATTTAATTACAAGTTTCAATTTCCTCTTCAGCAATATTTATTTAACAAATTGGCTGCAAAGAAATTAAAAGAATCTCTCTCTCTCTCTCTCTCTCTCTCTCTCTCTCTCTCTCTCTCTCTCTCTCTCTCTGTATCTTTCTCTCTGATAAAAATGCCAAATATACTAGTAGAGGGCTGCCTCTAGTTTTCTGAATAATTTCCCAGATTGGATCATCCACTTCTGAAATGCCTCAATTGAGAACAAGTTAAGTCATATAAAATTTCCACACCCAAAATATGAATCACAGAGTAATTTATTATAATTGTTTCTGATTCAGATTACTGTTCTTTGTACTATCCATTTTGTTTTCATAGTTTAGGATGGGTATGTGTGTCAATAAGCAGCTGATGTTGATTAGAACACAGTATGGCAGTCTATTATGACTCCTGAGAGTCTGGCACTGATAACATTTCTCTACTCTTAAATTTTTATTTGGGTGATATATTCTTGACATTTTTCTTTTTTTCTATTATCAAATAAAGAAATTAGAAATTCAACTTTATAATGTTTTGGTGATTTTATGTATCATGTTCTGCTTTGGTCTAATAATTACAATCTCGTTTCTTTGTGAGTTCAGGGGCTAACACTGAGTTCATTTTTTCTAATTTTGTATTTGATGATAATGATACTGTATTAGTCAGGGTTCTGTAGAGGAACAGAACTTATAGAATACACACACACACACACACACACACACACACACACGCATGCGCGCGCGCGCACACACACACACACACACACACACACACACACACACACACGTTAAGGAGATTTATTAGAATGGCTTACAGGTTGTGGTCCAACAAGTCCAACCACGGCTGTATACCAACAGAAGTTCCTAGAATCCTCTAGTTGCTCAGTCCATGAGGCTGAATGTCTCAGTTAGTCTTCAGTATGTGCCAGAGTGCCAAAGAAGTAGGCTCTAATTCCAGTGAAGAAATGCACTTGCCAGGTTTAATAAGAGTAAGCATGCAAACAGAACAAGCTTCCTCCTTCCATGCACCTTATTTAGGCTGTCAGCAGAAGGTGTGGTCCAGATAAATCTGGATCTTCTCACCTCAAAAGATCTTGATTAAGAGTCCCACTTCAAATGACTTAGTTAAGAAAAGACTCTCTCACAGGTATACTCAGCCACTTGGGTTTTAGTTAATTCCAGGGGTAGTCAAGTTGACAAGCAAAAATATTCATCACTGATACCAAAGAAACATACTGGCTGAGAAAATTCCTGACTTTGATTCTTTAAAATATATTAAGAGGTTTGTTACCATTTCTGAATGTATCACATATATAAATATAAAGTAAAAGTAAA